>NC_056729.1:1661452973-1661730473 GCF_019279795.1 Protopterus annectens
CCACCGGCAGGAAACTACCAGTGGGAGAGATCTACAAGGTCTACACTTTAAACTTGGACAGCGACGTCCCTTGTGGGACAATAAAAATTTGGTCTTTCCAACTAATCGGAGTAACACTATTACGACCAGGATGTAGCTGTACACGGAACAGTAAGTTGTGCAAGCCTGATAACACATGGGTTGACACAATGTATGACATGTGTCCCGACATGGGGAAAGTAGGCAGTGTGTAGGGGTATGTTCATATCCCACCTGCATCCACATGCCCACAGTAAGGATGAGTGCTGTAGAGTAGTGGCAGGTGGGGGAACTATGGGTGTGCAATTATGGGGCTAGGCGTGCAGGTGTTGGCTGGCAGACACGAATTAGGACTGCCCCGTGGGTGTAAGTAATATTCCAATGTGGGTATAGCAGACACCCATACCTCCAAACCTTAAGAGAAGATCTACTGGACAGTCCGTAAACCATTGGGGGAACACATAGGGACCATATCATTGAACTGTCCCCGATTACCAGGGACGTCCGTGATTACGAATCAGAATCTAACACAGTCCCAACTAAACCCTCCTAGAACTAGTGATATTAGGATGAAAGGTGGCAGAATACACGTAATGAATAATGACAACATGTAAGAGTTATAAACAGCATGTACCTCAGACAATGTGTATGAATACATATGTGCTCTGTGTCCTTCAATGTGTCAGGTTAATAGCACCAACCTTCTAAATGTGTCCCTGAGGTCGTTATGCAGTGTCCCTGATTCAGTGTTCATTCTTCCCCATTCATATGAGAGGTCTGATAACGAGAGAAAGCGCATGTTCCGCCGACTATCTTAGAAAGTTGATAGAATAATAGGGTTGGGATTACCACCTGTCCATCTTTGCAAGGGAAATTCCCCTTTGGGCAGTTGTGTCCTGCAAAATAACTGTAATTAAGGCAAATGTCCTGTGATTTAGGGAAAATATTACCTATATTGTCTGTAGTAGTTGCATAAAACAATTATGTTCACCTGAAACACCTAAATGTTATAGGTAACAGTATAAGCAGCTATAATGCTACAAGAGTAACCTTTTATTTAGGCAAAACAGTGAAGTACTCCCCTTTCTATTGGCTGTGGGTGTGTTGCCCTGCAAAGTCTGATGTCTCTACATACAGGTCCTATAGGGTTGCCACCTTTCCAAAAGGCCAGAGTGGGACATGTTCTGTAGAAATGTCAGACATTCCAGGACAAAACATACCTACAGCCATGCATAGTACAGGATTACACTTATTTGCACAAATACAAGCTTAATCTAGTTGCATTTGAATTGCTTATGCTACTTCACATAACATATAGAAGTGTCATATATAAAATAACTGTTTTATGCAATTATTAATGAAACGTAGAATATAATAATGTCCTGTAATCGGGACATGTGCTATGTCTTGATTATTTTTGCAGTGTCCCTCGCAAAGTGGGACAGGTGGTAACCCTAAAGTACCACCTTGGCCAATTGAAAAGGTGGCAAACCTATAATAGGTATGCGGTAGTATGACTCATCCGATGGATGTGGCTCCCACAACCCAACTACTTGTCTGTATTGCAGAGTCTTGGTTCCCATGTATCAGCCAGATGGGAGCAGAGTGTATGTAAAACACACAGAAATGATTAATTCACTGGACAGGCCGCTGATTCTGTACAGTCGAACGCCATGCCGTCGCCTAATGGGCAGCCATTCCCGATACTGTAGTCATGTAGTCCGATGTGATAGGCATCACAAGGTGGGAGCAGATTGTAAGAGGAACACACAAATATGAATGATTCATTGGACAGGCCGCTGATTCCATACAGTCGAATGCCATGCCGTCGCCTAATGGGCAGCCATTCCCAATACTGTAGTCAGGAGTGGCCTTAGGTCAACTGGTGCCCTAGGCAGAGGGCACAATGGCACCCCCCACCACACCACCCAGTGCCCCCATCCTGGTCTACCTACACCAAATAAATACTGGTAAAGTGCCCCCACTAAAGCGGCACCCTAGGTGGCCGCTTAGTTGGCCTATGCCTAAGGCCGGCTATGACTGTAGTCATGTAGTCCGATATGATAGGCATCACAAGGTGGGAGCAGATTGTAAGAGGAACACACAAATATGAATGATTCACCGGACAGGCCGCTGATTCAGTACAGTCGAACGCCATGCTGTCGCCTAATAGGCAGTTATTCCCGATACTGCATTCATGTATTGTGATGTAATAGGCATCAAAAGGTGGGAGCACTTTGTATGAGGTACACACAAATATGATTGTGTCACTGGACAGGCCGCTGATTCCATACAGCTGAAGGCGATGCCGTTGCCTAATGGGCAGCCAATCCCGATACTGTAGTCATGTAGTCTGATGTAATAGGCATCACAAGGTAATATTGTGGTCCTTGCTCACACCCAGGGGTGTGAGTGACAGATGCAAGCACCAATGTCGGTGCATTAGCAAGTGCGGGAGTGAGCGGGTATAAGCGTGTTTGGCTACCAGTATGCGAGTATTGCACTGTTTAAGCAATGTATAGGCTAACCAAGCATAAGAGGCTGTAACCAGAGGTCAGCAGTGCCTAACACTGTGCAAACCCACGCACACCCACTCCCAACTGCTTTAATGTGCCTTACTCCCTCCGTATCTAATGGGCTTGTTCTGCCCTGCAACCAACTAAACGTCCTTCGCAAGGTTCGGAACCAGGGCCCTATGCACACAGCTAATGTGTATTACCAATACGTCATGGCAGATATACAGACAATGGACAGTTCCACAAACATATCATACAGCACAGTTATTCAACAGTATAGGAATGTATCCCATCATGGAGATGTACATGTGAGTGTTTATGTTTAGCATGTAGGTACATACATATATAGAGATGTATCAGGAGCATACCATGTGGCAACAAAGCATTACAAACGAATGAAACAGGAAACACCAGCGATGCCTGTATTATGTAGTGGTGTTGCTCTATGTGATCACAAGACTCCCTCACACAGACATGTGTCAGTCATACACGCATATAGTTGTACATTGGCTGTATACACCACTCTGTGCATGTAATGTACATTAACACAACAGTACCTGTCTAATCATTATGTGTGAACAGTACTCTTGCAATGTGCTGTGTGCAACATCATCATCATGTTAAGGTAAATGGGGTAACCATAGAGGGACCGGTAGTGTTTTGTGTACAATGGGGTCATCCTCCTCATGTGTACCTGGACCATGTAGGAGTGATGTACATACCAGGATCGTGTGCCTGAGGGAGAGGGGTGAGGACAACAGTAGTATGTTATGATGCATATTAAAAGGGTTTCATGTGTCTAGTGGGCACGTGTGTGTAATGGACAGCTATGTATAGGGCAGATGGTGTCATAGGAGCCGAATGGCCTTATGTGTCCATAGGTGAGGGTCAGATGTTGGGGAAGGAGTGTAGGTATGGCCATGGAGGATAAGTAGGAGCACAGAAATTACAGCATACAGGGTTGGTATATGACACATGTGTGGGGTATACACCCTGGATGGGGATAGGTTTTTGGCATTCAAAAGCCCATGGGAACAGTGGGAAGGAGGTCCCCAGCCATGGGCAACTGCTACTGCACCTACACAGCTGCAAAGGAGACAGTCCTGGGGGCTGTCCAGGAGGGGCAGCATCACCCTTTAAATGTGACACTCTGCCATTGAACTGGCTTATCTGGCTTTGTAACCCCTTAGGGAGCCACCAACACAACACATCTGGGACCCTCCTCAGTGGTGGTATCACCAGAAGGTGGTGCAAAGCCAACAGAGATTGATATCTATGGCTGGGTCTCAGATGTGCTAGTGCCCAGTGCCATGGTCAGCTGAAGTGGGAAAGGAGATTTTGCCGGGACCTCCCAACCCATTCAGCCTATGGTGTTGTGTTTTAAACCCACATATGGCTTAATGATAGACAACAGCATACAGGATTACATATGACAGTATGAATAGATATCATCAGCAACCCAACACAACAGATGGTATACATTTGCAGAGGGAGCACAACACATGCATATATATACCGCATGCCAGCTGTACAATGTGTAGTAGACGTGTGACTGCAGTTATGAACAGTTGCCCATCATTGGCTTGTCACTGGGAATCCCACATAGTGTCATTCATACCACTGTCTCATGTGACACATGTCCAGTCAGGGATGCAATGGCAGTAACACATCCCTATCATCATGTACTGTCTGCAATCTCCACACCATGCTTCTGCTGTGCACAGAAGTGTCTTCAGTGTGTAACACAGGAAACAAATGGTTGTACACACTGACCTGTTCACAGATGGCCCTACAGACGGGGGTCCCACTTGAACAGAGTACTGTCATGTCTGTATTATAACATGCAGAATAGCCATTGCCACACACATAGTAAACAGGCAGTAGTCTCAATGCAGCATAGCTACACTTACATGCTGTAGTTACGTGTGGCTCATCACCCTCCTGTCATTAGGCTATTTCCCACTGTGGAAAATGATTGAGGTACATCCAGATATCATCTGTGATGCCATGTCAGAACACCACATCCAGGTACCACTCACAGCGACTGTCATGGCCAGATAATAACATGTTTCCCTAGATAGTGTACTGTGTTTATCATGCGGATGGCTATGGGAACACCATCACAGCTGTACCACATGCAATCAACTAGAGGAGGACTGCAATAGGTGCAGAGGCCATCACCTGACCATTTCCATCTCTTACAGTACACATGCTGCTGCTGTGCAGGTGTACATCTTCACATCCAACAGAGAGTGTGTGGGTTGGACAGGCAATGTACACCAGGGAAGGGCTTGGAGACTTAACCATAAGCATCATCTGCCACACGCCGAATAGTACAGGGACAAACCCCTGACTACTCATTACTATTACATGTGCATGACGTTACTACATGTGCCACAAAGGCGACATGTTGCTGTGCTGTAAGAACATGTGTGTAGGTGAGTGAGTGCCATCTGCAGCAGATATAGTAGACATACATTAGGTGTGGCACACATGTCAGTCCACGTGAACAGATGCCATTGTCACCACAACCACAGTCTCTAATGGACACGCATTGACACCTTTTCCAGGGCCACAAATACACAATGTAACTACTTAGTTTGCCACACCGCAGTAATGCACAGGACCATATGCACCACAGGGGATATCTGGAGATTCTATGGGCTACGGCATGTGAAAGTACTTGACAACTGTTGGTATGCCAATGAGGTTTATACTGGGAGTGACTGTGGTTGGGAGCATCGCAACCCACATGCAGATACAGGGTGCCAGTACTGGCATGCAAGTATGCATTGCTCCATGGGTGTGTAGTGGTTGGCTGTGCAAGATGGCTGTACAAGGCTGGGTGAGGGGTAATCCTTGCCATGGCGTCACCCAACAATGGTGTGCAGTGCAGGGGTGTAGTGTCTGCAATGTCCCACACAGTTGGGTACTGCATTATCTGGCTTGACATCCTGGTTACCAATGTGTAGGGCCATAGCTTTGCAATGCATGCCATGTCTGTGTTTGATAGTCCTTCACATGGACATTGCCTGGGATGTGCATGTCCCACAATACTGTACAGTGACATGTACAGGTGTACCTGGTTTGGCAGACACATGTAGTGTACACAGACTGTTATACCCCGATATGCCAATACTGGCCTGGTATGACAAAACCTGCTTATAGTGAGAAGGTCGGCCTTGCACCTGCATGGCTAGTATGATACAGGTATTCTGTGTTGTTAGTGGCATGGGTCCATACAGGGCACATGTGTACAGCATTGTCTGGCCTTAGTGGATCACATTTGATGGCACCACATATGTTGCAGGCATTCAGTGTGGAACATAGTAAAGGCACAATGTCCGCATATATGTGCCTATTGTATTGCTGTACAGGGTGCCATGTCCTCTGCAGGCCACTGCATTAACACCATGCCTAATATCTGTCCTCAATGTGCATGTTACTAGCAACATAGTGGCATATCCTAGGCAAGGTTGTATGTGCATGGCACATGGGTGTGGGACATATACCAGGTACTAGTAGGGCTGCATATTTAGTTCACCAGGCCTTTTGCCAGATGTATGGGTATGGCTTGCCAACACAGTGCCATGGCTGACTGACAGCTGTACTCCTGGCTGCATACTAAGCTCACCAGGCCTTTTGCCAGATGTATGGGTATGGGTATGGCTTGCCAACACAAT
Organism: Protopterus annectens; assembly: GCF_019279795.1. NCBI lineage: Eukaryota > Metazoa > Chordata > Ceratodontiformes > Protopteridae > Protopterus > Protopterus annectens. The sequence goes on from NC_056729.1 coordinate 1,661,459,191, forward strand.
GCCGTGGCTGACTGACAGCTGTACTCCTCATGAAGTGGCCAATGTGTCATAAGACGGATACCATATAGGAAAACTACAAAACACGCTCCCAAACATGTCCAATGGTAAGACAATCATGGCCACCTCTACACAGGCTCTGACAGACAAACACACACTTGTCATGTGCTGTATACAAACCGCTACCGTATCACATTGCAGCAACAAGCATTTAGGGCAAGTGCTATGATGAATACTACAAAGCACTGTACTTGTCTCATGCAGGCAGACACACACACACACACACACACACACACACACACACACACACACACACACACACACACACACACACATGTCTGGGATTAGAACACTGACCTAACTACTTTACTACACTACAGCATTACGCAGTTACAGAACGCGCTACAGAGATTACTGGGACACAGCACTCCCAGAGGTGTATTTGTAGATGGGTGACATCAGCAGCCTTGCTAATGGTGGGTATAAGAAATTTATGGAGTGTGAGCAGTATAACAGCATTACTCAGTCCTCAGGCAAACAGGGACACACACACACACACACACACACACACACACACAGAACATGTGGGACTAGAACACCGACCTAACTACTTTATTACACTACAGCATTACGCAGTTACAGAGCACACTACTGAGATTACTGGGACACAGCACTCCCAGAGGTGTATTTGTAGATGGGTGACATCATCGGCCTTGCTAATGGTGGGTATAAGAAATGTATGGAGTGTGAGTAGTATAAAAGTATTACTCAGTCCTCAGGCAAACAGGGACACACAAACACACACACGGCAAGTGTGGGACTAGAACACCTTCCTAACTACTTTATTATACTACAGCATTACGCAGTTACAGAACACGCTACCAAGATTACTGGGACACAGCACTCCCAGAGGTATATTTGTAGATGGGTGACATCATCGGCCTTGCTAACGGTGGGTATAAGAAATGTATGGAGTGTGGGCAGTCTAAAAGCAATTTACAGTCCACTGGCAAATGGGGACAGACATACACACACACACACACACACACACACACACACACACACACACACACACACACACACACACACACACACACACCAGTGGCGGGAACGGAACACATGCCTATTTGCTGATTACTATTACAATACTATATACTTACGAATCGCGCCACACAGATGACACATTTCAAGGCTGTCATTATGACCTTCTGGGAATGCGGACATCAACAGGGATGCTGGCAGTTAAGATGTACATACCTGTGAACCTGTGTGCTTAAAGTAGGAATCCATCCTGACCTGGAGTATGCCCATCTGTGGAATGGACGACTACTACCACTATACAAGGTTACAATGGCCATGCCCATACACAGAGGCACATAACCGACACAAGGTGTCACTGGGCATGCTCACACAGTAGCACAGGGCTGGTCAGAATGCACTACTATGTGTCCATCTACACAAGGATATACTGGGCATGCTCATACTCCTAGTAGCACAGGGCTGACTGGGATGCACTCTGATGCTAAACACGGAAGGCCACAGTGGCCATGCTATTACAGGTAGATGTAAAGAACACATTGTAATGGGCTCTGGTGTTAGTAGTTGTCATTGTTAGCAGGAACGCTGCTCTACATATATTTGACACCGGTCTTTTACACAACGTCTGGTGTCATTCTGGGATGACATGGCTGACAGTAGGCAGGCCTTTGTTACATATCACATGCACCCATGATTCAAGGGAGTGGGGATATTACCCAAGTCAAATCCGCCCACACAGTGCCATTCCAAGGCAAATGTCCTAAACACAGGTTAACTCCCATACACTTACAGGACAACTGCATTGTTTTCTTATGCTAACCAGTGCTAGATGTGTAGCATCCATATTCACAGCTGGTCACTGTAGATCCAACAATGGGAAGTACTGACATCTATGCAGTGAGGAACACCTGGCTGATTGATCTGTAGTGCACAATAGCACTACCATCATATACCTCAGAAGCTAGCACTACCACCATATACCTCAGAACCAGACATGTGGGCCATAACACAGGTACAGACCGCTCCAGATGGTGTACCCACATACATAAAGGCCACTCACATGTACTTACCGGTCCCCCCCACGAAAGGCATCACAGATGAGTCATGTGCAGAACACAGTGTCACATGCTGCATTCTAGGATGTAAACCTCAGACACCACCATGCCCTCAGACCCATACATGTTGTATGACATAGAAGAGTACACCACCATGTGACCCTTGATCTGTGTACTGTACTAAGCCCTACATCAACTGTAGAGAGTACGCATGTACTGACATAGTTGCATCATGTGTCATGTGTTATGCAATGCAATGATACCACTGTCTATGACCAGGTCAGCTGTACACATACCAGGGGCCCTCGGTACTTTCCACCATTAGCAGATGACTGTTGCTGTACACCAGTACACACCCTCATGTATGGATATGACATACATGTACCTGCCCTGGGTATGTACATGCCACACACACACACACACACACACACACACACACACAACATACATGTAAATAGCATAGCTGTTGTTGTTCTTTGTGCAATCAGGTGGCTACAGCCATTACACACATGCACTTGGAATGTAGATCCATGGCTGCTGAATGCTAAAAGTATATAAGGTGTGATATCAATGTTGACAGAGGTAACATTCCCTCTCTACTGGTCATCCATTACACCCATCATATCATACAACAGTCCATGTGTCATGTATGTCATTACACATGTCCACCAATTGCAATGCCTACAAACATGCCCAAATGTCAGGATTGTAGGACTTACACACCTGTACACATAGTGTTGTGCGTTCAGATAACATGCGTGTGCAGTTGCTGATGTATGCAGATGACGTGTATCCTAGTACATCAATGCAGCCTCAACATTGCCAACTGTATATGGTGATATGCTGAATGTACAGAACGTTGTACCTCAGGTATGGACAGATGTGTGAAATAACTAAGTGGTGGGGCATCTTTGCAGATGGATGTTTGCTGTGGACAGCTCACAGGTGTGTTACAAGTGGTCCTACAATACCCCGTGTAACCGGTAAGCAATGGTTTCATTAATTGAAGGACATAACACACAACTTAGACAGCGGTCAGGGTGACAGCAAAGGTAAATCACTTGACACCTGTTAATAGTTAAGACATCCCTAGTGCATATATCAGCACTGTTGCTACAGGAAGCATCAGTACAGTTTGTAACTCATGCAATACTGCTGTACGTCTGACATACATAACATGAGCTAGGCAGATCTGAGATTCACAGTAGTGGCATGTGTGGTTGCGTGTGTGTCCATATATGTCACGTATTGTGGGAAATACATCTCAATTGTTACTCACTCTCCTGTACACTAGTGTACACATCTGTACAGACTGCAATGTAGAAAGCAGGACATAGGCAGGGGCGTGTATCTCACACATGTGAGGTATCTGTATGTGCATGACATAGGTGTATTAAATACTGAATGTTACAGTGTGTGTATGTAGGGCTAACTGGTCCCTGGGGTGAAGATGTATGTTACCATACTGAACTGATAAAATCCCTCCCACCATCCAGGCGATGCATTCTACTATCTGTGTTGATGTCCCCGATCATAGGCCGTACTGACTACCTGTACATGTGTATTCTCTGTGGCGCATCATGCAGGTGCACAGTACTGTAATGATGATTTGCACATAGGCAGGGGTCCTCACCTCACCAGTAGCAACTGTGTGCGAGTGTGTGTTACTGTGTCGGTGAATCCGTGAATGTGTGGGTGTGTTACTGTGTCACCGAATACATTTGTGACAGTACCTGAGTGTGTGGGTGCAGTTGTGTGTTGGCATTCTGTCATGGAAATGTGTATTACTGGATCTTAATAAGGCATCACACTTCCCACTGGCCTCTACCCTTGTAATCAGCTAGACCACTCTCTTACCTCACCACTCCATGTACCTGTACCTGTGATGTCACCCTTTATGGATGTCATGTCTGTGGCCACAGTAGCTTAATACACAGCTATCATGCTCTTGGATCAGTAGACGTGTTTGTAACGTGGAACATTCTCAATGGTATGTGGCAGCTACACAGTGCATCCAGGTATATTCATACATACCTGTGAGTAGTCCACATTGACATATGGGACACTAACTGCAAACACTGACATCCACCGACACGTGCAATTAGACCTGAAGGAGGACAGCAGAACATCATGACCAACAAGCAGTTACTGTTGTTACACAAGTCACATACTGTTAACAGTATTATACACCTTTACTACGTGGTATATCTGCAGCCTGTCAACAGTGCTCAACAATTGTAAACTACACTTTTCTTCCTATTCTGTTCACCCTGTGCATTGGACCATATGAGCATGCCCCTGCACCAATGGTGTGGATGTCAGGGATGCGGCACAGGCATCATCATATGCGCAGGGTGTTAATGTTTGCCAGAGGCCTAGGCTGCACCATTAGATGACATCATGTGTGTGGGTTTGGGCCTTTGATCTAATTGGGCATGTGTGGATGTTATGCATGTTTGTGTCGCGGTGCCCTACATATGTTTCCAGTGTGTGCGTGTATGTATGCACACAGTTCTGCCATGTGTCTGGCCTACACAGGGGTATTATTGATAGCTGAAGACTGTACAGATGAGGTTTTACAGTTCATGGTGTCCGGCCATGGACATGTGACCTGTGCCTGCCAGGGGTTGCACAGGCACTACCAGGCAGTGGTGCAGATTGGGTACTGTCTGATGTCACTTGTCCACTGGAACCGTGTCCCTGTTGGGACCATCCCAGGCCACGTGCACGTGGCCTGCTGTGTTGTGGTGTGGACAGCACAGCACCAGATGCACTGCTGCTGCTACCGCCACTATGGGAGCGGACATGTGAGGTAGCTCATACACGTAGACCTGACACAGGTGATGTAGTAGGACTACGTCCACGTGCCCGATGCCTCACTCCTACCAGATGTTCCAACACAGACAAGGACTCCAACCATGTCACCAAACCATCTATCCAAAGCTTCAGCAATCTGCTGTTGAGCATTTACTATTGCCTGGATGTTGTTGTTTAAAGAACGGACAGCAGCCTTCTGTAGCCTCTGATCTTCTCTGTTGCACCATTCAGCACGTGCCTGTGTCTCCATTATAGCCTGAAACATGTGTCTGGCATCATCAGCTGCTGCGCTCTGTCTTGCAGGAGCATGTTGGCCAGAGGTCCTCCTACGAGCAGCACTGGCCACGTGCCTGTATGGGGCACCACCAGTCATTTGGCTGACACCATGGTGTGCACGTACACCTTCCAGAGCCCCCACACCTTCCTGTTCCAAGCTACCATGTGCCAACTGTCCTTCCTTTATGGCCACTGGTGATGGGGTATGTGCAGGTATGGGATCTGTGTGCGGGGATGAGGGGGATATAGATGGAATGGCAACCAATGGCACAGTTTCAGCCCCTGACAACTCTGCCTGTGACTCAATCATACATTCATCATCACTGCTAGAGTCTGTGGGGACACTAACATCAGATGTACTGCAGGAGGGCAATGCAGCTACATCACCTGTGAGGGCAGAAAAGAACTGTACATTACAATCTATACAATAGACACACACACACGCATGTGATATGACAGAAGGCATGCAACATGCATGTGATATGGCAGACGGCATGCAGCACAGACAATAGTAGTGGTAGTTATCATACATCCCTGGGTTGCACACAACAGCATGCATGTGTCATAGCAGACGGCATGCAAATTACACAATCATAGTAGTAGTTAGCATACATCCCTGTGTTACACCATGTAGACCAGCACAGGTTAACAGTACACCTGCCTGATGTGTGGCATATGACCTTGACAATCACATGTAGTATGACATGTGATCTGCTGATGTGTGCAATGACATGCATACATGTTTAACACAATGGTGTCCTGCCAAATATACAATGGGGCAATGGTGTCCCGATGCAATGTTGTCTGTCCCCCCTACAGATATACTGCACATTCAGCTGATGTGCATGGCCATTGCAGGGAATCATGAGGCGTCTCTAGTGCTATACAGTGTGAGTTACAGACAGGGTTCATATCCATGACTGTGTTCAGGTACAATACATATATACTGTGGAATGTGACCCACATCACTGAGGTGTATACACACTAAACCATGATGTGAAAGTTGTGACACAGGTCACTGATGGGTATACGGAAGGCACCCCTGCACATCTGCAACCATATTGCTGCTGCCTGGCAACTATGGTCAGACATGGCGAACATGTCGGTACACCATGTCCCACATGACATCTGTGTACCACACACACACACACACACACACACACACACACACACACACACACACACACACACACACACACACACACGAGGAGCAAGTATGACATTGATGTCCAACACCAGCAAGGGGAATGTACTGTATCTGTGGGATGATGTGGATACTGTACAATTGACTGCTGTCATGTCGCGACACCCTCAAGATGTTCAACACATCTTATGTGGTGGATTGATGTTACGCCTACACAAGATGTGCACAGGCCTGTAGGATGTCAAATGTTCCACAGCTACAATATGACCATTATACAAAGGCCATAGTTGGACCATGTGTAGCCATTGTACGACAGGGTATACACACAAGCACATCACGTCTACTGTGTGTGTTGGTCCATGTCTCTGGCCATCCTCCAAGGCCATGTGTGTACATGTGTTGTCCAAATTATTGTGACGGGCATCTATTTCACATGTCTGTGTTGTTTCATATGACATATATGCTCCACTGACAACAGGGTTATGCAGATAAAGGGTGGTATGTGGGATATGTTTTCAGGTTAGGTAGGCAGTGTTGCAGCCAGGCCACTAGATGTCATGGACATGTCAAGATAGCACATCACATTGTGTGAAATTCATAGCAGGGCTATGATCCACAATAGTGAATCCTGTGTGCTGGCCATACTCCAGCCCACTGTGTAGTACTGTTTGTATTCACCACATCTGTAGTTCTGATCGGTAGTACGTCCCTAAAGTGAGCAACACCTCCACCATTTTATGCACAGCTGTCCACACATCTGGCAATGACAGTTTGTGAGGATTCATGTCGGTGAGATGATTCACATAGTTTGCAAGTGGTGCACATGGGTAGTCATTGTGATGCATTGCAGATCCGACCTGTATATTGTGACAGGACCATACATTATGTGTACATGCTGTAAATGGCCACATGGCAGATATATTTGTGCATTATGATTCCTGATAAATAATAACACTCTCATCTGCAATGGGCTGCTGTCGCAGCGGAACACCAGAGGTACCTAAATAGGAGTAACACAGCAGTATGAGCATAATCCACCCCTGTATAAAGGCTACAGGGATCAATGTGCATAACACATACACCAGTACATTAGACTATACTATGGTGTATGCACATGTGTGCATACACAGAGTAGCATACTATAGTATGCGGCATGTGTGTATACATGCCTTGCATATGATGTTACATTACATATTGTACAGTGACACATGCAACTATAGGGAATATAGTTGTTATAGGTGCAGTACTGACTTACCAGGCAACTCCAGGCTCACTGGTTGAGAGACACCCACCTCCACAATATTGGCTAAGGCTTGTGGATGTGGTTCTGCAGGTGACCCCAGGTTGGCCAGTAGCTCCTCGGTACGTGTGAGTGGGGGCTGGGTTGGTGGTCCACCACCTGTTGCACCTTGTTCCCTGGTGATTGCATTTGCATGCTGCTTTGCACATCTAATGAGGTCTGTACAGTGTCTGTGCACCTGCTCGTATGTGCGGTTGTGGCCACCAACATCATTAACCCTCCTACAAAGTTCCAACCACAGGGCATCCCGCTGCTGTGCATCCTGTGGCACATAGCTGAACAGGATATCGTAATTGTCGAGTAGGTATGGGATGAGAGCCTCATCCTCCAAGCGGGTAAAAGGGAGTAGCCTTGCACGCAGCATACCTGGAAGACATAATGATGGAGACAGGTCACAGTAGCTCACAGAGACATACAGAACTACAGCTGAACATACATGTGTATCACATTTATTAAGTTAAAATAGTTGTATTTGCAAACCTACATGACACTGATGTGTTTGTGTCACACACATGTGACATGCAATGTTCAGTGGATATTATCACCATATATGTGTGTGTGTTACCTGATTACATTGCTCATACTCCATGTGGATGCTGTCTTGATGTGGGCATGTCTATTTGCCTGTACTGGTGTTCCTTCCTATCAGCACATGGCTGGATGTGTCCACATTAATGCAGTCGACCTTGATGCTGTGTATATGTCACATATAAGGACTTACACTGCCTTAGCAGACATGACCTGTGACCCTGCAGACTTGCTCACATAAGGTTTTACATGTATGTGTTCTGCCATATACATCTACATGGCACTGTAAAGCAATTCAATATCCTGCCATGTATCACCTGTGTTGCACATGTGATACACATGGGACACTGGCTAGCCAGATGGTATTTGCAGGGATGGATATCAACTGTAGCATGTACAGCCAAAGTCAACTAGTGAGCTATATGCCATGGGCCATGTATGAATCTAGGATGAAAGGTTACCTGGCAGTAGCTGACAGGCAGGTCTGTGGGGCCAGGTGGAGCAGTGCCACATTACTGATCCACAGGGTTAATGATACATTTACCATGCGTTACCATGTGGTCATCACACCATGTCTGAGAGGGGAGCGATGTGCAGCTTTGATGGACAGGAATGCATAGTATGGCAGGGCTATGTAAAGTGTATGGGACAAGGATTTGTCCAACATGTGGAAGGTGGATGTCCATGAAGTATGTGTTCAAGATCAGGATGAATATGTGTAGCATGTCCAACATCACTGGGTTGGACATGGATTTATTCAGGGTATGCATCATGCTACATAGTGGAGATGGGGAATGGTTAGGCTGGTGTAGGCCATCGGCACATGGCCAATAACCCTTAAAGGAAATTTGTGATATGATATGGGTCACTTGAGTGTTGTGTGTGGCTGGACAATGATCTCTAAATTCATGGATGACACCCTATCATTATTAGAGTTGCCACATATGACTACCTGACAGGTGTGGTGGCGTAGCTATCACAGGAAAGACAACGTCCCAGCTGCATCCCTTGCACACAAGTGTCCATTATGTTGACTGCTGCCTAGGTGGTAGTTCATGGGTACAGAGTTATTAACATAGGGGTGACAATGCAATATGTAGCTGTCATATTGTGGCCATATGTCACACACAACTCACCCACAAAGCCCCTTCTGTATGTTGTCCACAACACTCCTGAGTCAGCTATTGCTCCTAGGTCATAGTCATTTGCATACTTCAATAGGCAGATGCCTTCTGTTTGTCTATGAGGTATGGACTACAATGAGGGGGGATAAAATTCATTAACCCTGACATACTGTAGCTGCCACTGGTGTGATGAGCATGTATTATTCAGACACCTTCTGTAGTTTTGGTTCTGCCAGCAGTCCTGTTGCAAAACACTCCTGTGACATAGGAATGTACATCTAGTATACCGAGTGTAGGTGGTACACAATATGGGTGATGATGTCCTATGACCTGGCAAGCTTATGATATGCAGTGTGACATTAACCATACTGTCATCTACATCTGTACTGCTGACATCAATTAATTGATCAAGGTTCATGGCCTTCCAGACCAGACTCAGCAGGGTAGTAGTGCAGTACTTCCCATTATCAGTGGTGTCTCCCCCTTTGTAGGTTGTGATACCTGTTGGTGTGCACCATTTAGTGTGTACACAACCTGACATGGAGCTATGTTTTACATGATGTGTACGTGGAGAGCATCTTGTTTTGCCATATGTGTATGATACAACCTGTGATGTGGACAGGTCTCATGCAGCCTGAGTGCAGCTTGTACCTGCATAGTTGTGGGTACAGGGGCCCTGTGGTGTACATGGATATATGTTTGTGTACCTGTTGGGGGGAGGGGGCCATGTGTTTATGTTATCCAAGACCCTATCTGGATTGCTTATTCATGCTCAGCACTTGTTCAGAACTTGTAAACACTACATAAGCTAATATAGCACTCAATCTTCCTCATTACCTAGTGGTAAGGGTAAACAGGTTTTGTACATACTTTTCTCACTTGCTTAGAGTAAATTAGCTCTTGTACTTACTTTCCTCACTTATCTAGGTGAATGTAGTTCTATATTCAGGCATGTCTAAGAGTCAACTGCCAGTGTTCTCATCTGTCTATCTGATGAATCTGGACATCTTGAGGCAATGTACACATTGCCTCATGTACACAGACAAGCCTCTCCACCTACCACCCAACACTACAACCTGTGAGAGATGCACTCATCTAGCCAAACTGGACGTAAAGGTCTCTCCAACCAAGCCTGACCCTGACAGTCATGTGGAGAAGGTAAACATTCACACCACACCACACTCATCACATAGTCTCACTGAATCTACCCCACCATTAACTGGGAAAACTACTCATGTACCAACACATTAGCTCAATGCTTTCTGGAATTCATAAACACCAATGCCCTGAATCAACATATCCACACACCCACTAGGGCCAACAATATCCTAGACCTAGGCATTACCAACATGAGTGACTGGTGCTCCACATGTGAAGTCAACTCCACGTTGGTCCGATCCGACCATAAGCTGAACACCGTTGATATCCACATCCCGGCCCCACCCCCCATTAAGGGAACCACAGTATAATATGTCTACAAAGCCAACTACATGCTTCTTAAGACAGACGTGGTGAATGTCATGACACCCATGCAGATGGACAATACTGTTCCAAGTGCTGAATCCTACACAAATGCACTCTATAAGCACTTACACGAGTGCATGGCTTGTCCTATCTCAAACAGAATCAGGATGCTATACTCCTAATTAAGCAAACCAATCTGGTGGTCCCCTGCCATAAACAAACTGTACTACAGGATGAAGACACTGTTGCAAATGAGAGTACAATCCCATGCATGGAGGAGCTCCCTGGCCAGCCTCAGTAAGAAGGTGAGATCCCTTATAAGATCTTCCAAAGCTAGCTATGAAAACTAAAATGCCACAAATTCCAATAACAACCACAAAGCATTCTATAGCTATGTCACATATCTCGATGTCAACAACCAGATCTGCTCTGAGTTACAGCACAAAGGCACGAGCATTACAGAAACAACTGATATTGGCAACATCCTGGCAGATAGGTTCAGTGCTACCTCTCCCCCTCCTTCTCAAAGCTGCACAATCTAAAGCCACTATCACAGCATCCATATGACCGGACAACATCCCAGGCTGCGTTTTACACAAACTTCAGAACGTACTGTCTCCCCACCTATGCACCATGTTCAATAATAGCCTCAAATCAGGCATAGTGCCCCCTGAATGGTGCACAGCAACAGTTATCCTACTCCACAAAGTTGGTGCCACAATGGACCACGGGACCTATTTCACTATAGACCTGACTAGCCTGGTCTGCAAGGCTATGGTGCACATCATGGATCTCAGTCACAGAGATATCGGGTACCTCCAAACCTTTGACCACTCCCAATTTGGCATTGTTAAGGGCAGACCATGCCTCCTAAACCTGGTGGACTTCTTAGAGACAGTTACCAAGGCATTAGATGAGGGTAAGGAGGTCCACACAGCCTACCTAGATCTCTCATAGGCTTTCAACACCATTCCTCCTTCTGGTATTATCAACATACCCATCCACCTGAACATTAACCTCTATGTCATGTGATGGTTTGCAAAGTGGCTCACGGACAGAACCCACACAGTGGGAGTTGCATACCCTAGGTCCGACTGTATACCAGTTACAAGTGGCATCTCCCAGGGCTCAGTCCTAGGACCCCTCATTTTCGGTATATAAGTCTCTGACATACAGGCTAGCACAGGATGGCTTTGGCTGAAAAGGTTTGCAGACAACTGCAAACTAGGGGACATAATTGGTTCCTCAGCTGTTACAGACACCCTCTGGAAGGGTCGCACTGAGACGGATACCTGGTGTTAATATCATGGCATCAGGCTGAATGCCTAAAAGTGCATAGTCACCCCTTTGGATATAACTAATTACCCTCAGACTATCACATAGGTGCTAGTCCCCTACATACAGAAAAGGTAATAAGGGATCCGGGAACCCCAGTAGATAGCAATCTCTCCTTTGATACCCATAATGACAAGGTGGTTAGAATATCCTTCTACATGGCCCCCCCTAATATCTAATGGGTTCACATCCAGATCAAAGGAGGCCATTGTGACTCTACTCATGACATATTAGACCCATTAAAGGATACAACACCCCATTTGGGATATACCTTACAAGACAACTGCAATAGCTTGGAAGACCACACCAGTACCACACCAAGAGGATTACTGACCTTAAACAAATGACCTATGCAGCCCAACCTAAGAAACTCCAGCTGTACTCCATTGCATACTGCATACTCACAAGTGATCTCTGCTTGATATACAAGGCCCATGTCCAACCCTATATTGCTGGATATGCTCCACCTAAACAGAGGCCCCTGAGAGCCACATGCTCTAAGGATATACACCTAACCACAATGATGAGTAGGACATGCTGGACAGATATATTCCTGACCCGTGCACTCCCCATGCTTTAGAACATGATTACAATGTACATCAGGCAGGGCCCCTCACTAGCACTCTTCAAGGGAAACCATGACGTGTGGATGGGAGACAGACATGTACCCCAGGGATCACTGCAGTGGCTCTGCTGGACAGAGGCACAGGGAACTAATGGCTCTGCCATTCAGAGGCACAGGAAACCAACTTATGGGGGTGGCGAAAGCCAACACACTCTAGCTAGGCTTACAAATACCCTTGGTAAGACAACCTAGTACCTACCTTTGCATATATTACATGTCTTATGTGCATGGATAGTTAACTAGCCCTTCCATTTTACTTTGCTATCATGCTGATAAACTGTTGGGTGACTAAAAGACATATGTATCCTGTTATTGTGTATTGTAAATGCCAATAGACATAACTAATGTTTGCCTAACAAATTATAATTACACTGTGGCCCATCCTTCCACATGTTATCCTCAGTAATACACCCATACATATGGCTACAGTTACAATATAGCAACATATACTATCCCCTGTTATAGCACATACTTGTTGGACCAGCCCTGCCACTGACATCAGCTGTTGAGGTGTATTTCTGTTCAAAGCCCTTATATAGCATCCCTTGTGGTGTATGCTGTGTTTGCCTTGTGACCTACAGCAGTACACACAAATACTACAAGCGTTACTATGCTCAACAATACAGCACTACAAGATAACTGTTTCCACTATATGGATTGCATGCACTTTAAATACTACAGAAAAATACTACATACACAGACATAATGACTGTTCTACTACCTTATTAGTAACCCGAGGTGTCGTTAACTGTTGATTCAATCTTTTTCAGTTTGTGTTTCAATGCTCTTTGTAATGTTCCGCTGGTATATACGGATGGTTTGAATGTGTGTAACACATCCTTTTCTAGTTACATATCGGTAACATGTGGTATCCTCTCCACCAATTGCTGTTCCAAAGTATTTAGTTAGATGCACATCAGCTGTGCAGCTACTCCATTTGCCGATACCATGACAACAGTGGTGTATAACTGAGTACGCCTTTTGGGCGTTATCTGTTTGCCTTACTTTTGAGGAAGACAGCCTGGATGTGTTGTTTGTGATATATTTCAACAGCTATATGGAGACACACAGAGATTATATTAGCTTCATGACTCCCGTGGACTGTGTGTAACGGCTAGACAATTTTGTTCTACATGTGAGTACAGCTGTTATATTTCAGAACATTGCTACTTATGCAGGGTTTGTTTGTACCTGATACTTCTGCAGATGTTTCAGTCTGGCAAGGATGTTTGGCCAGCTCAAGGCTGTATGGCTATGCATGAACTGTTATGTGGTTCACAGTGTGCTCACCAGACATCCTTGATTTGGTGTACAAGTGTAGCATACTGTGCTGTTACTCAGTAATTGCTAACACATCCCGGTGTACACACAACCCTCTGAAATGGTATTAGTGCAAACAAACCCTGTAACATCAGCAGCTGTTCCATTGTATAACAGCAGCTATTTCACATAGGGCCATGTTAGTGTGTCTCTGACAAGGTATGTTAAGGCTTCTGCAGATGTCATACAGTGAGTGAATGATTTGTGATGTTATTACAGTTTGTATTGTAATATGTTTGGGTGTGGGGGTGATGTTGGTGGGTGTGCATAGCAGATGCAGGTTTGTAGGAACTGCATTTATACATAATCAATATTTTTATTTATTTATTTTATTTTACATTTGTTAACCGGGGGTGTCTGACTGAGCCAAAAAGGCCCTTTTTCAGCAGAGGCCCAGGGAGAAAAGCTCCACAAAGAAAAATTACAGACACATTTAGTTATTTAGACATGATCAGTATACACACAAATTACAAGAGACATGTTTTTTACAGTGGTATGTGGCACATAAACAGTTACGGTGGAGAGAACAAACAAAAAAATATTAATTTTAAAAATCAAGGTAATTAATAGATTTGTGGTGTACAGCTGAAATTTGGAACATAGGCAGAATACATACATAGTGCACAGGTACAGTACATACATTGTAGATTAGCCAGTGTTTGTGAGTAAGATTGAAAACTATTATCAAGTGCTCTAGATTTAGTATGTATATGTTATCCCCTTTCTCTAGCCTGGGGAGCAGTCATGACACTGCCAACTTTGCTTGAGAAGTTGCCTGATGAGGTCTTTAAAGGAGGCTTTGGATGATATGTTTTGAATGCTAGTAAGGACAGAGTTCCATTTTTTAGCCACTGAACTACTATATAGTTCATCTCCAAAGCTATTGTAGCTGTTGGTGACTTCTAATAGTAGTTTGCTTGATGATCTAAGAGGCCTTTTGGCTGAGTGATGTTGTAATAGGTTTTTGAGGGCAGGACACTTATTGGGGAGGTAATAGATAGAATGACAGAGGCAGAGCTGATTGTAGGTTAGGAGGTTGGGAAGTTCAAGCCAGTGGAGCTGTCTCAAAGCAGTACAGTGATGAGTTCTATATGAGCAATTTGCAGCAAAGTGGGCAATTCTGTTATAGCAGGCTTCCATTTTGCTTAGTTCAGTTTTGTTGAGATTAGTCAGAATGGGAGATGCATAGAATAGAGTGGATAGAAGTTGGGAGCGAGCAATGGCTGATCTTGTGTTGTTGGTAAGAAATGGTTTGATACGGTAGAGTGACCCCAGTTTGGCATGTGCATTAGGGTTCCTTCCCTATTTGAACACCTATACTTTTGTGGACTAATACAATGGTAATTGCAGGCTGATTCATTAAGGCACTGTTATGTGATTCCTGTATAGCATGCAGATGATGTTAGTCCTTGAATCCCTTTGGTAATACATCTGAATGTAATAAAGTGTTGCTACATGAAAGCTGTGTATTTCTGTCATAGGTATTTGCAGTCATCGTAGTTGCATTGGTGACTGACCCTCTTTGGCTAGGGTTGCCAGCTTTACATATGGCCATGGAGGGACATTTTCGGGACACACATCAGAATTTACAGGCCGACGCAAACCCACGGTCAGTACAAGGGATAGAACTTTCCTTTCTTGCTTAAATATAAGCTTAGTCTTGTAGCAGTTTAGTTGCTTATCCTGTTATTTGTAACATGTAGGTATTTTAGATACAGAAATAACTATTGTATGCAACTATTACAGTACATATGGGACATAATTATGTCCTACAGTCCCAGGACATTTGCCACATTTAATATATTTGGTCAGGACACAACCGCCCAAAGAGGGAGTGTCCCTCGCAAAGTGGGACAGGTGGTCACACTATCATTGGCTCACGTCCGTAGCACATATTTGTAATAGTGTATAGGCATATACTCTCCATATCCTTTGTTCATAAAGGTAGGTAGTGGCGGAATGTGTGATTGCTATGGTCCATGTTATACACATATATGAACACTTCAACCACTGTATACGGGATACCTATGGAATCCTGAAACCACAGAGTTCCGATGCACACAGTACCAGGACCAGACTCCCATACCCCCACATTAACGACAGTGACAGTAACTCGTGAAATTAGCACGAACATGGAACACACACACACACACTCACACACACACACACACACACACACACACACACACACACACACACACACACAGACACACTGCTACCCAACACATCCAAATAAACCATCCTACACTACGTATGAGCAGGTGGCCAAGCCCCACTACACCCCCCCATGTAGGTGTCTACGCCCCCACACCACCCACTACTTTAACATTCTACCTCCTAGGTCAAGCAAACAGGTGCACAAAGCTAACCCACACCCACACATTACAGTCCCCCAAGAACACACACCACACACAGAACACATACTTACACACACTACAGCCCTAAGAAACACACTTACACACAGTAACCTACCTGAATCGCAACACGAGAAGCACTGACTAACTGTCCCTTAACATCGTGATTTTACACCTTGCGCATCTGGTGTTTCGGTACTGTATTCTTTCGGACCTTAAGCCTTGGGATTACGCGCGTCGGTATGTAAAGCAGTTGGTATGTCGTAGGTATCCCATTTATATGTACCTCCATGGTTATGTAAATGTTGTTAACCTATCTATATATCTACATATATATGTATATCCCCATATATCAACATATATCTCCCTCTCCCTCTATATATATGATGATGTGTATATATATATATATATATATATATATATATATATATATATATATATATATATATATATATATAAATAAAACATACACCTTTCATTGAGTACATGCTGGTATGTCTTATTTCAACACATTTCTACCTTTTGTGTTTTATCCTCTCAGTATACATGACTGCCATTGGTACATCTCAGGTAGCTTAGTGGTTTGTTATCATGATGACTGTGTACATGGTTGTCTGTTCTAATCCTGGCAGTGATATCTTACCTCTCAGAGCAGGCATTGTTAGTGCAAGGGTGATTAACGTACATTTCAGTGGTTGTGTGTTCCACATGTTTATTATTCTGTGGAGAACTACCTATATATGCAAGCTGTGTTTAAGGTATACTATGTAACATGTAAACATCTGTGAAGATTCCTGTCAGGGATACTCCCCATTATTTGGAACTACATCCCTAATTACATTATACAAAACCCCTCGCTAACACTCCAAGGAATCCTTGCAGAGTGGGTGGTGAACAGTGGCTACACCCCAGGGATCCCGCAATTGGCTCTGCTCCACTGAGGGACAGTTAGTTAATCGATGGGGTGGCGAAAGCAGACATGTTTTGCCTATGCTTATGAGTGGCCTCGGCAGTTTGGCATGTACCTACCTATGTATCTATGAACCTGTACATACAGTATGGACACATGTTGATAGCTTAATTTACTGTTCAGGTATTGACTTACCTTGTGCCAATGGCGGTTGTGTGTACAATAGTTGAGGGCTACCTATGTAGGATGCACACAGTAGACCACCTATACATGACAATTTACAGGTCGCCGTGTGTGTGTGCCATCCATGTTTGCTGTGTGTGCAGGTGGAGAAGGGTGTCAGTCCATGAGTGCCTACACTGTCAGTGTGTGTGTGCTATATGTTTCCTCTTTGCCAAAGCATGGGCATACTGGGCACACCTCCGTCTGCCTACTGAGGCTAGCACAGAGTGTTCATGGTCTGAGTCCCTCTGTGCCTGTGGGTCCCTTGGCAATGGTGATGGACTGTGAGGGCCTTCACCATTCTGCCCCTGCTGCAGCTGTTTCCCCAGGATCAAATTGTGTAGCATGGCACATACAATGAAGATGTGGGCACACATTCCTGGAGAGTACTGCAAGGCTCCACCAGATATGTCCAAGCAATGGAACCATGATTTCAGCATCCCAAACATGTGCTCTATGATGATTCTGGTTTCTGCGTGTGCCTCATTATAGCATTCTTGCATGGCTGTGTGTGCATTTCTGATGGGAGTCATCATCCACGGTTCCAGTGCATAGCCAGCATCCCCCACCAGGTGGCCATATGGGATGTTCCCCCTGGCAAATACCTGATACAGCTGTGAGGCATGCCAGATGTGGGAGTCGTGATAGCTTCCAGGGCTGCCAGCACACACATCCATGATAATGCCCTGGGCATTGCACACAACCTGGCAGTTGATGGAGGGGAATCCCTTGCAGTTTATGTAGTGCATGCCCTGCTCACCAGGAGGTGACTTGATGTGTATGTGCGTGCAGTCTATTGCACCCAGTACCTCCGGGTAGTCTGCCACATGGTGGAAGGGACGCATATTGCTGGCCAACTTTTCCTGCATTTGGGGGAAGTATATGTGCTCATTGGCATGTGGTAACATGGCATCCAGGAACTGGTGGAGTACCCTGGATGCTGATGCCTGTGAGATCCCCATGATATCCCCAGTTGGCCTTTGGAAGGTACCTGTGGCTAGTATTCTCAAGATTACACTTACCTTCATGTCCACTGGGATGGGTTCCCCACTGTTACTTCTGGCTCTGAGGCGTGGCTGGCACAGCTCAACAAGTTTCTGTATGATGTCCCTGTCCACCCTGTAATGCTCTACTATCTCCAGATCATGTAGCCCATGCTAGGTTACCTTGGTCTGAACACTCGTCTCCTCCTCCGGGGCCTGAGATGGTTGTCAGCATCATCCTCCACACCACCGTCAGTCTCCAACACATGCTGGTGAATCAAAGCTATGGCGGCGCCTAACATGTACATATTAAAAGTTTCCTGTCTGTATACACCAATGGTGCAGAGTGTCTGGGAATACACAAGTGTGTGTGTGGGGCTTTCACACCTTATACTATTGTGCAATGTATGATACTGGTGTAATTGGGTGTGTTTGTGTTATTCCAGCTGCAGGGTATCTTAATTATTGGTTTTACAGCAGGTACTGCTATTGTGAGGTCTTTGGTGTTGACTTGCGCTTGGCTGCCGTGATTCATCTATTGCTCTTTACTTCAGTTTCAACCCGATTCCCCTCCCATTGTCAGGCATGCATCCAGCTGCTGCCTTTCTTGTTTTGTACTTTCACAATCCAGGATTTTGTTGGGAAATGTGTTATGTAGCTGATCTACTGCAAGTTTGCTTTGTTATGCTGTGACAGTTCTCTTTTCTTTGCTGTATGGCACCTCCCCTTTCCTGTTCTCCAGGTAGCTGCTAGCAGCCTTGTTAGCTGTTGTCTATGGCCCACTGTGAGTTTCTAGGTGTTAATTACTCATTTGTACTCCAATTACCATGCTGCAGATTTCCTTATTGTCTTCCCGTATCCTTCCTCTTTCAGCTGTGGTGCGCGCACAGCTGTTTACCGGGTTTCATGCGCGTTTTCATCCATGTTCGCATGAACCTTCGGTTACCTTGTGTGCTCTCAGCTAAACAAAGCTATGGCTACTTCCACACCCCTATCCTGCAGCTTTGCTTAGCATCATGCAACATGGATTAGCAATGTGCTTACAGCTACGGTGGTGCACCCCTCTCTTGATGTCATGTTTACCTCCAGGTCACTCCTCGGTGTTGTACCGCTATGCCGTGTAGTACATCCTTACGCTGGCGGGGCATTTGCGATTCAGTATTACTTGACTCATTTGCATGGCATTGACTGCTAATTCCTAGTTACCGCATGGAACACTGTCACAGACCCTTAGCAACCCTTGCACCATGGTTGTGGTGTAGCATGCGTGCCATTGACTATTATGGGGATATCATTAATTGTGTTACATTGCAGTTTTATGACATCTAAATATATTTTCCTTTTGATCCCATTTGCTCACAGATGCACTACAATTTTACTTTGTGTTAGTGTGGCCATGACATTAAATGTTATTTTTTATATGTTGTGCATGTTGTTTTATGCCATTGGCTATATATTTAGCCATTGGCATATATTAACATTATAATGCATACGTTTGGTCCACTTTCATGGCTCTGATTTTATGTTTGACAAAATGTAAACTTTTTTTTGGTTTACATTTCTACATGCTTACGCTACACCTTCACCACTTCATGAATCGCTATATACCTTCATTTGCATACTACACTGCTGCACATGGGGTAATTAGCATACATGTGCAGGGAGCTGCGCAGCTCTGCCGTACGCTGGTAGTGCATGTGGAAACAGCTCGTACCTGAATCGCTCGGCGGCCATATTTGGTCCTAGATCACCAACGCTACTCCGGCGCCTGGCGCAAGCTTCATGAATCCCAGGGAATGTCTAAAACTAGGGGGATTTCTGTATTGTCTTGGAAGTGTTTTATTGTTTTATGACTTCCACCATTTGCCAAAGATCTGAGGAAAAGCCCTTGTCTATGTATTTTTACAGGTAGATGCTAAATGCTACAAGCTGTCATCAATGGTTGTTTTGGGGCCTGGTAACTAGAAGTCAGATGACAAGCAATGATATAATTCTGCTAGCTATCCCAACAGTAATATTTGAGATATTAATTTGAGAACTCTCTGAGAGAGAAACAGCATTCTGTATTTTGTCTTGGACCTGACAAGATCCATTTACCACACCTCTGCCTTGCTCTGAGTAAATAAGTCTAGGGAACAGTATAATTCTCTTAGACATAGTCAGGAATATAGCAACACTTAGTTTATATATTTTTCTTTATTTATTTGAGATTGTCCTGCAATATTGTTTTAAATATTTACCGTGATTTTGAACTCTGATGTCACTGTAAATATATACTGCGTATTTTCTTGTTCTTTTATTATTTATTATTAAATATATTTAAACTGTTCATTGTGGCTAATCTTTGTAGAGCTATTTAATTTCTGAGAGTGCTTGCATATTTATTTGATGGCACTGGGGGCCACTCCTAATAGCCTTGTTCCTGGTCAAACTACCATTTGTATTAATAGTAACATTACACAGTAAGATTGGACCAGCTTTTGTTAAGGGCTTTAAAGTAGCTGATAAGGAGTGGCTGGTGGCAGTGATAACTACTTTATAGTCTGGGCAAAAAGAGACATAGCTAGTAAACCTGTGCCAGCCTTTCCCAGGTGTGTGTGTGTGTGTGTGTGTGTGTGTGTGTGTGTGTGTGTGTGTGTATGTATATCTCAAAGAGTGTGTGTGTGTGTGTCAGCTACTTGGGCAGGAACACAAAGCACTGGTTGGACAGAGAGAGTGCTGGAGGCCTTGGCTTGGCCACTCATCTGAGATCTCAACTCTATAGCTGTGCCAGTGGAGTCTTATTGAGGATCTGGAGAAAGAGGGAGAAACCAGCCCTGAAATGACTGTGGTCTCTGTGTGCTCTTATGGGAAATTGCACATGATGCAGAGAGCTGCATCTGGAAATACTATGTGTGTACCTTGTCATCCTTCCAGTGTATGTCCCCCCAGTGTTTCCAGTGGTGAGGATTGAGGCTCCTTGATTACTGGTCCAGTGGTGAGGCATCACAGTTAGCTTTTGGACTGATATGTAAAAGGGTTTTTACAGTACAGACTCTCAAGCCTTAGTACAGAAGTCAGGCCAAATACCCATACTATTCAGGAGGAAAATACTGTTTCAGTTGATATTATTCAGGAGAATCAGAATATACGTGCATAAACTTTGGATATATTTATCAGCACTGTTACTGTTATCCAGCATTCCAGAATTTCTATAGACTGTTATTGTTTATCAGCACTGTTATTAAATACAGTATTTGGATATTATTAACATCTGATAAAGCATTATTAACCAAACTGCAGTGTTTTCAGACTTTACTGAGAAAGCACAAAAAGACTTGGCCCATAAAGTAGAGACTGGCACCTCTTCAGCATATGTTTGGGTATTCCAGTCTCATAGTTAATTTCAGTATACTATAGTCTTATCAATTCTTTCAGGGATCCTATATGATTTGATCTATCTGTACAGAGTTCCTCAAACAGAACTCTTTGCCTACTCCTTTGCTCCAGGACTGCCTGCAACAAGAGCTGGAAGACAGATGCCTTTTGTTTTCCTTGGACAGGGATTTTCATAGATTCTATCCACCCTTTTCACTAATATCCAGGGTACTACTGCAGATTCAAAAGGAATACCCCAAGATCATTGTGGCAACTCCCTTCTGGCCCAGACAACAGTGCATCTCTTTTCTTTTGGAAATGACCAGGGGAAATTATCACAAGACTTCTTATGGAATGGATCTATTCACACAAGAAAAGGGATATTTGATATGCCCTGACCTCAATCAACTTCATATTAATTCTGTTTAGGCACCATTTTTACTGAGGACATGCAGCAGGTATTAATGGAGGTAAGAAAGCCTGCTACTAGAAAATTATGTATTATCAAATGGAAAAAAGATTTTCTGTTTGGTGGCCACAACATAACCAACATTCATTCAGGCTAGTTGTTCTCTGGTTTTACAATATTTTGTGTAAGTTACTACCTATGACCTTTCTTATTCTACCAAAGGATCATTTATTGGCCATTTCAGCATGTCTGCCCATGGATCCTCCTCTTTCAATGCATTCTCATGTCATAATGTTTTTGAAAGGGGGTTTGCAGAAGAGGCCTTCAAGAAAACTAGTGGCCCCTTACTGAGATCTTAAGTTTGTGTTAAAAAAGCCAACATTTGCACCATTTGATCCAGCTAACTTGGCTGACATGGAGTTCTTTAAATGTAAACAGTTTTACTGATTGCTCTGACCTCTAAAAGAAGGGTATCTAAGTTGGAAGCTCTTATGGTGAGTCAGCTCTACCTCATATTCCATAGGGACAGGGTTTCTTTGAGAACTAATCCTTCTTTTACGCCTAAAGTAGTATCTGAGTTTACTTTTTAGCCAAACTGTCCATCTCCATGTTTTCTTTCGTAAACTCAAAAATATGTGAAAAAGGATGCTACACACTTTGGATATCCACAGACAACTCAGGTACTATCTTGTCAGAACTACATCTTTCAGATCTTTGGATCAATTGTTCATTTCTTGTGAAGGTAAATAGAAGGGACAACCTGTGTCAAAACAGCCTATTTCCAAGTGGTTGTCTAAGGCTATTACCTTTTGTTATATTTCCTATGACAAATATATTCCAGGCAGGGTCAGCAGCTTCATCTATGGCTTTTTGGAAAGGGGTGGATTCTAGAAGTATTTGTCTTCTGCACATAGTTCTACAAAGCACTATAAGCTTGATTCCTTCTCTAAGTCTAGATCAGGCTTTGCAAGGTCCTTCCATCCCCCAAATGTAGTAAGATATGATAATCACCTATATAGCTTAGGCTACTGCAGCAGTGATCAATATGATGACCACAGTACAGTTGTGTAAGTGAATTGAACAGAACAGTAGATGTTTGAATGATCACTGCTGCAGTAGCCACTCCCTCCCACCATTCTCTTGTTTCTTGGCATGTGGTTTATGTCAGGATGTGGTCATTTATTTTTTGTTCTTCCTAGCATTGTCCATTTAGGTTTCAGCCTCCATCTCTTGTTTGCTGGAAAGCACTGAAGGGTGTGTCTTTTAGTCAACTTAGTTTGAGCTGCCAGCCAATTTGGGGGCATAGAACTTGCATTGAAGCTATGGAAGCTGCCCAGTTGTTATATCCTTGACAGGATATAGCCCATATAGCTTAGGCTACTGCAGCAGTGATCATATGAAAATCTACTGTTATGATAGGTTTATTTACACAACTGTACTTTCTTCTACCAGCACTCAAATACTGCCTTCTTGTAATAACTTTCCACTTTAGCAATACCAAATTGCTTCAGACTACTAAAAATGGAATTCTTACATTTATTCACCTAGTACCTTACTACGAGCATCACTGCAAAACTATTGATAATGTCAAACTGATGAATGTTACTTCCAGCCACTTTACTGCTTAATTCCTTTAAATTTAAACTACTAAGCAAGAACTACTGCTCCCCCCAGCACTGAAAACCATTATTAGGAGATGCACCACAAGCTATCAACTTAGACATCATAACTCCATTCAGTTATATAGATTCAATTGAACTGAAATAAAGTTAGATAAGTCCTGAACGCTGGAATAACATACCTGATGACATAAAATATTTCAGTACGTGTAAGAAACAGATAAAACTACATTTCAGAAAACAGACCTGGAGCAACAACTGTTGAGATATAGCCTACTTATCTTCCTCTGTGATTTTTACTTTCACTTTACACTGTTTAGTACACAACTACTTTAACTGGGAGGGTAATATACTAACCAGCATGTATATTATAACTTATATATTTACTTAGTATATACTTGTTCACAATTTATATTATATGTGTGTCATAAATCGTGCAGTCATGTATGTCCCTAGCACTTTCTTCCCATTCACTCTTTACATTATAGCCTCTCTGATTTACTACACTTATTTTCTATTTTTCATTTCATTAATTCATTCTTGCTTCATAGCTGCCTTACTATGCTTTGTGTTATTTTACTCACAGTTTCAGTTTCATTCATCTACATTTCTTCCATTCTTTTGTTCTTTAGGTGTGCGAATACTTTATTAATAACATTTTAAGTATAGTACACTGTACTGTACAATCACCATTTATACTGCACTTGTTATTTTGGCATTGATTGCTAATACAACCGTTTTATAATTATATGTTTATAAAATATTAATAAAGCTGCCTCATGCCAAATAGTCAGTGATTATATTCAGTTATCTATAACCTGGCATTGTAAATTAACTACTCTTTTCAGTCTTAAACCCACAATTGATTTAACATTGCTCATTAAAAAAAAACAGTTTAAAAACACAGAATTAACTATTTACAATCTGATTTGTCATCGGGAGTTAATTAGTGACCATATTATTTTACACTCTACTACCAGCTTTAATAACTGGATCAGTCACTCTACTACTAGTTTTAATAACTGGATCAGTCACTTTACTACTAGTTTTAATAACTGGACCAGTGACTTCTCACCTCATATTGGAATCTGCTTTATTTAACAGATACAGATCTTAGGTATTTTGTCTAATGCCAACATCCTCTTCAATCTCAAATTCCAATACAGCATCCTATACACCCTGCTTTATTACCATGAAATTCTTTTTCTGATCTTTAATATTTCTTAGTTCCATATTTTCAATTCAGTAATCATTTTTCACCTCTCTTACTTAGGTTTTTGTCTTTGGGTTTCCATTTCTTAGTTTTAGCTTGGTCAGTCAGTGTCAACGCTAAAGAGAACAATGCCGTCACTTAAATAATACGTTATTGTACATCAGCTCATAAAAAACATATGTCTACTAATGTTAAATTCGTTTCCAAGTATAAGAGTTGGCATATTGTTCATGTCATTTTTGACTTGAAGCAACTCCTTACATTCTCAGAATATATGCTCCCAGGAACATCCTTCTGAACCGTCCCATCCCCAACATACACCTCTTGTATATGTCTTGTACAGTTATATAACTTTTTTGCTTTAGTTGCATAGCTAGAATTAAGGTATATTTCCACCCACTGCTCTTCTGTAATATCTTTATTTGATTGCTCACTACATGCTATTTTATACTCGTACTGTATCATCTTCTCGAATCTAATAGTACCACTAATCTTTTCTACTCCACCATTTCTATTCTAGCCTCACTTATAAAATCTATCATTTGTGGGTTAACAAAATTACTTTCCAACCTCTGTGTATCTTCCTTGAGCTCTAATATTAGACCCATATATCACTGCAAAATTTTGTTTACCATGTTTACTGTTATTAGATTTGATTAACATTTTGTTCTGTATTTTATCTTGTATCCATATTGATATGTATGTTTATAATGTAAGTTTTCTGCATTGTGATTGTTGACACTGCTTTTTTTTTTCTTTGAGGCAAGGGTTATGGCTGAAAATGGTTAACAAAGACCAGTTCGCTTACATGGTTGACAAAGACCAGTTCGCTTACATGGTTGACAAATGTTAAACAAACAAAAATAATGAAATGAAAACAGCATTTCATAAGCAGGATATTTAAATAATGAAAGCCAAACATGCGGCATTCACAATTGATCATTCAATTTATTTTTAAACCATAGCTTATTATATAATATAATACTTCATTAACAAAGCCTTAATTGGTAAAATTGCATTTAAAATATTACAAACTAATATTTCATACTTAATAAAAAAGTTCTCTCCAATTTATCTAAATAAAACTTCTTCTTTTGATCTATGGCCCAGCATTTACTGCTCTTTAAAGTGAATTATTACTTGACATTTCAAATGATTAGTGTTACCTGAATTCCTTTTAAAAATGCATTGCTGCCATATTAGTACAATTACACTTAGCTATATCACTCAAATGTTCTGACATATAATCCTTCAAGGGCCTGATGATATTGCCACTATATTAAAAACTGCAACTGTAATTTATACAATATATAACCCTTTTTGAATCACATTGGTTCCAAACAGAGTGGCCATCAACAAAGTGGCAAATATCTTAATTGTCGTACTTATGCATGCTATATTTTAGTGGTGGCCAGAATATTGCACCAATACTAGGATTTTGAAAAAAAAGTTACTTGGGGTCAGACTAGCACCTAAACATTTCTTATCATAATACTAGGAAAGGTACATTTACCAAGGAAAGTCCTGCAGAAAGGATATACTCATTTTTCAAATCATGTTTGATATTTCTTTGAAAACGGTAACGTGTTCTAAGAAAAAAAAAATTGTTATATGATACTACTTGACAAAATCCTAAATATACAATAAATGCATTGTTTGTTATTATTATTGTTAGTCTTTTATGACTTGACTTAGAATGTCCTGTATCTAAGAATAATATTAACTCAAAATTGTTTTATAATAACTTGTCTTTGTCACCCTAGAAAGTAACATCCTGGCATGCTTTTTAAACATAATTTTTCTACTAAATTTTTGTCTTGATTCTTAATAGCACATAGTATGTCACTGACCAAATCAAGGCCTCAGAATGATATTTTGAGTCATATAGAAAGTAATAGCCACTTGTAGGTTTTTAATTAAGATCATAAATCACATTTTCCTAATAAAACATCAAGGATGGGTATTTTCTCCATATGATGGCTAATGCCAAACTAAAGTCCAAACCTGTTTTCTGTATTATCTCAAAAAATTCCAAATAAAAAAATGTGAAAAATCCCCATTAAATCAGGTTTAAACCTGCTGCTGCTTACACCTACAGGCTCGTGTTTTATTATTACCTTCTGCCTCTTTGGGTGCCTGTTGTGGTTTTAATGTTTTTTAAGATGCTAGATGCGGTCATAATGATTAGCTTTCTACAAAGAAATCTAACTTCAAACAGCAAGTGTTGTACTTTAAAGTATCTATAAAACAGAAGCTGATTTATGCTTAGACAGACATGTCAAATTATTGAGCATTTAGTTAAATAATTATAATACTGATACATGAATCATGAAAATTTAAGGCCTCTAAATATAATATAATGTATTCAATGTAGCAGAGCATGTATACTGATGTTAAGATGTGTGTTACTGACAGAGTCCTTTGTATTTCTCCCATAAACAGTGAGACCATAATCTGAGTTATATGCTGACATAGCAAGTTTTAAACAAGTTCTAACAACTACAGCAGATAGCCAAAATATATAATATTACTCAGTAACATGTTCAAACAGGTAATATAAAAAGTACCATAAAATGCTCAAGATACGCATGCTTGTTTTTATAAACTGGTGTTCTCAAAATGTTCGCAAACTGCATTGTCTGTTTTCATAACTTATCTTGTCATTTCTTTTAAAAGCACGTTGTTGCTGCAGCAGGTTTACGGGGGGAGGGGTTAGCAATCTGAGTGTTTGCTAGCAATACAGCAGACATTGTTATAGAACAGTAAGACTAAATCTCTGTTCAATGCATACTCTGCAGAAGGTACCAACACTTACTTTTAAATACTTTAAGTAGCATGCTGAAAAATTGGAGGAGATGATAGGCCAAAAAAGTTTTTTTAAACAAATACAAAGTACAAGTATTACCTAATAATTAGGAAAACTACATTTATGGATTGAAACACTGATATGAGAACATGATTTACAAATGCCCAAAGTGGGACATTTTGGTACAAACATCAGATTTTGAAGGACAGAACTTGCCTTTTGCCTAAGGTTATTCTTGTAGCATTTTAGTTGCTTATTCTGTTTCTTATAGCATTTAGGTGTTTCAGATACAGAATAACTGAAATATAGGAACTAATTTTGTCCTAAAATCTCAGGACAGACACAACTGCCCAAAGAGGGACTGTCCCTCGCAAAGTGGAACAGGTGGTAACCCTATTTACTTTCTGCTCTGCTTAAGAGTCAAAGAGGGTCCTATAAAGAGCCTAAGATATTTTGCACTGTAAAAAAATTACTGAATCAGATCCTGCAACATAGCACATTATTGCTTTGTGCTGCTTTCAAGCAATCCATTGTTAATTATTTCCTGTAATCTATTTTTCACACTTAAGAGCTTCTGATAATATTATTTTATAATTTATAGGTTCATAGGTTCATAGGTCGGTACTAGGCTATCGGCCCTAGGGCCTATACAAGCCTAGCCATAACAATTCCCTGGTTATTTCTTCCCACACTACTTACTTCCTGGACCCCTGTCTAGCAGGGTGGCTGACGTGATCCACGTGGTGAATTTCCTTTCTCCCATCCAATCGTCAAGGTTCCTTTTGAAGAGGGCCAAAGAGGTGCTCTGCTTGACATGTATGGGCAGTAGCAAAATCAGCTCTAGCTCTGGAGATACCATCCAACTGGTAATGTTTGGTAAAGGTATGCACAGATGTCCAGGTAGCAGCTTTGTGTATAGAATTATCATCTAAGCCTTTGAAAAAGTACCAGAAGAAGACGCAGCTCTAGTGGAATGAGCCTTTACAGGAGAAGGAAGGTTTTCGCCATGAAAAGTGTAACAAAAGGAAATAGCCTTTGAAATCCAAGTGAAAATAGTTTGCTTGGAAACAGCCAAACCCAAAGACCTAGGATGAAAGGAAACAGATAACTGGTCAGATTTTCTGATATGTTTAATTTTAACCAAATAAAATCTTAGCTGTCTATGCACATCTAAGGTATGCAGCACCCTCTCACTGTCAGATTGCAGAGAGGGGAAAAAGTAGGCAAACTACTAGACTGATTAAGTGACAACTCATTAACCACCTTGGGCATGAAAGAAGGATTAGTACGCAAGGACACCCGGTCCTCAGGAAATATCAAAAAAGGTGGACAAGCCATAAGGGCTTGCAACTCAGGCACCTATCTGGCAGAAGTAAGAGCTAAAAAAAGAACTTTCTTCCAAGAACAATGTTGCAAGGAAGCTGAAACAGCAGGCTCAAAAGGAGCCTGAGTCAATTTTTCTAGAACAAAATTAAAATCCCAGGTAGGAGGAAGAGGCTTCCTGGGAGGCCTAATATTAAGGACGTCTTTAAGAAATTGTTTAGCCTGAAATCTAGCAGCTAACAGGGGAGTTAAAGGCAGACAAGCAGAAAGAGCTGATAAGTGGACCTTAATAGAAGAACAGGCCAAACCAGCATTGAGCAACTCACACAAATAAGAGAGAGAACAAAAGGAACATTCACAGAAAGTGGGTCTAGGTCACAAGAAAGACACCAAATAGAAAACCTCTTCCATTTAGATGAGTAGGATTTCCTAATAGTAGGCTTCCTGGCCTCCTGCTGGACTTGTAGCATGTCCTCAGAAAAAAAGGTGTCTAGGTGTCTATGAGGAATCAAACCCTATCACCCACAGAGTCAGTTGAAGCATGAACAGGTGGAGATGGATGAGAGACCCCTAGTCTTGTGCGAAGAGATCCACCCTGTGAAGTAACTTGTGATGATTGCCCCTAGCTAGATGCAGAAATAGAGGGAACCAGTGCTATCAAGCCCAAAAGGTCACCAACAAGATTTTGGGAGCATCCTGCTGAATCATGAACAGGACTCTGGGAATGAGAGGAAGGGGAGGGAATGCATAAAGAAACACCCCCTTCCAAGAAAATGAGAGGGTGTCCACCTTCCATACTAGAGGATCTGGGACTCTGGCACAAAACAGATGAAGATGTCTGTTCAGAGGGGAGGCAAAAAGATCTACTTGAGGAGTACCCCACTGGTGAACAATGTCCATAAACACATCCCTGTGAAGCATCCATTCATGGGATTGAGTGAAGGACCTGCTCAGATTGTCTGCCACAACTTTCCAATCTGAAGGAATGTAAACTGCCTGAACAGTCACTTGATATTGGATAGCTAGATCCCATACCAGAAGTGCCAACCGACAAAGACGGTAAGATCTCATACCCCCCTGTTTGTTGATATACCACATGACTGTGGTGTTGTCTGTGAATACCTTGAGAGGCCCTGCAGAGAAGAGAGGATGAAAGGCCTGAAGAGCTAGCATAAGAGCCTTCATCTCTTTGATGTTGATGTGCTGCTTCCACTGATGAGGCGACCACACTCTCTGAGCCCTCAGGGAGCCAAACGCTTCTCCGCATCCCACATCTGAAGCATCTGTGAACAGATCCTGAGAGGGAAGAGGAGGCTGAAAAGGGGGCCCTGGATTCAGAGACAACTGATGAATCCACCACAGATGTTCTTTCTTGAGACACGGGAGAAGAGGAACAGGAAAGTCTAGAGAATGTGTAAGCTGAAGCCACACCAACTTCAGAAGCCACTGGAACTTCCTCATGTGGAGTTTGGCCAGAGGGAGCATCGGAATTGTGGAAACCATGAACATCAGAGTTCTCAGAAACTCCCTGGCTGTAATGGAGGCCAGGGGAAGAAGAGTTTGAAAGAAAGAAATGAGAGTTAATGCCTTTGGAGGAGGCAGGGATGCCAGCATTGGCACCGTTTCAAACATGTAACCCAGAAAGACATGATTCTGAGAAGGAGTCAGGGAAGACTTTTTGAAGTTTATTGTGAACCCCAGGCTCTGAAGAAGATAAATGGTAAAATGAAGATTTTGCAAAAGGAGCTTTGGAGAAGATACTTGAATCAGCAGGTCATCCAAATAAGGAAAGGTTTGAATCCCTTGTAGCCTGCAAAAGACAATCACAGGAGCGAGGCATTTGGTGAACACCCTTGGGCCATAGAAAGGTCAAAGGGCAAAACACAGAACTCAAAATGCCAGGAAGCAACAGAGTAATGCAAAAATCTCCTGAAAAGAAGATGGATCCGAATATAGAGATAAGCATCCTTGAGGTCCAGAGACACCAGAAAGGCCTGAGGGAGCAAGAGAGGAAAAAGGGACTGAAGGGACAACATCCAAAAGGAAGGCACCTTCAGAAAGGTGTTCAGATGGGAGAAGTCTAGAATAGGCCTCCAAGTTCCTTCTTTTCTGGGCACTAGAAATATTCTTGAATAAAACCCTGTCCCCTTTGGGACACAGGCACCTCTTGAATAGTACCCTGAGACAAGAGGTCTTGAAGAACCTCTGGGGAAAAAGAAGCTGTTCCCAAGGAGGCTGAGGAATACCCATAAAAGGAGGGCAGGAAATCCAGACCATGAAGTACCCCTGCTGAATGATTGACAGAACCCAAGAATTCTGGGTGATTTGGAGCCAAAC
The DNA here is from genome assembly GCF_019279795.1 of Protopterus annectens. NCBI lineage: Eukaryota > Metazoa > Chordata > Ceratodontiformes > Protopteridae > Protopterus > Protopterus annectens. The sequence goes on from NC_056729.1 coordinate 1,661,490,747, forward strand.
AGGAAGAGAAAGGCAAAGAGAAAGAGGAATGTGGCTGGAAACAGGTGGATAGTCAGACAGCACCTGGTTTGTCAGGAAAAGAAGACCTATGAATCCCTGCAGTCTGAGTGGCCTTAGCAGGAGCAGCCCATTATTACATTTTTACCTTTAGAAAGAGGGCAAGACTACCTACAAACAAAGGCTGGCTTAGAAGGGTAGCTTTGCTGAAATTTAGGCACAGGAGAAACAAAGACATGTTTAAGCTCCTGTAAAGCCTTCTCCTTGCCCTGAGGAGACAAATAAACCAGCAGTTGCTTCACCAAACAAAAGACTATTATCCAGAGGAGCAGCCATCAACTTAGCCTTAATATCATCAGGCAAAGGTTGAAGCTGAAGCCATGAATATCTCCTCAGAACTGAACCAGAAGCAGCAGCCCTAGAAGAGGCATCTGCTGCATCATAACTACATTTGATAGAATGACAAACTACCTGAGAGGAAGTCCCAAGCAAGGAAAGAGCAGAAGACTTACTCTCAGAGTCTGGAAGATCAGAAAGAATCTGACAAGTCTGAGAAAAAAGAGCCAAGATATACCTAGAGATATGGATCTGATAATTAATAGCCCTAAAAGCTTGGGTAGACAAAGTATAAACCTTCTTACCCAGCATATCCATGGTTCTACTGTCCTTGCCAGAAGGCAGTAACTTGGATGAAGGAAGCCAATGTTGATGGCTTATTAGAGGCTACAGATACCACCGAAGGGTCAGCAGCAGGACATTTAAACAAAAAGGAACAATCTTCAGACACCCTATAAAACCTATTAGACTTCCTGAGAGCAGGGGGCAGAGAATCAGGTACTTTGGAGGCAGTGAATAAAACATCCAATAAAGTAGACAAGACAGGAGGAATGGCCGCAGGATTAGGAGATTCCATCTCAAGTAACTCATAGTACCTCTTATGGATATCCAAAACCTGGGCACAATCCCACTTAAAAAATTCCACCATCCTAGAGACCCTGTCCCCAAAGGAAATTTTCTCAGAAGGATTATCTAGAGTATGAGAATCCTCCTCCTCAGACCTGTAGTCTAAAGGAAAAGGAATTTGGGTAGAATAAGCAAGGGAGTCATCATCAGTCCACCTCAGAAGACAGCAGTTCTCTGGGCCTTTTAGGGGAAGAGGATGACCAAGAAGGAGCAGGAACTGAAACCTGTTGAGGAGGCTGCAATGACAGTAAAACATTAAATAACCACTGAGTAAAGGCCTGCCACTCACTTTGTGGATCCCTAGGAGCAGAAGAAGCATGATTAGTTTAATGTTTCTTTTTTAAGGGGATAGCCATCCTAGAAACCTGAGAAGGCCCAGACTCAGGACGGCATTCCACAACTTCCATAGGAACCTCTTTCCTAAAGAGAAATTGTGGAACCCCTCTACACCCCTCAGAAACAGTCAACAGTGGTTCCCTCTGAACATCCAAAACAGATGCCTGCAAAGCCTCGTTGGACATGCTGCCCACCAGATCCTCACTGGCCTCCAACCGACACAGTCTGACAAAACAGCCGGGTGAGCCTCTGGGTTCATAATAACCTCAAGAGAAACTCCTGGCAGCGGCGGGACAGTGGAAGATTATGACCTTACCTTATGCACCTTCTTCTTCCCTGATGACTGACCCTTGGGGCAGGAAGTTCTATCTGTAGTACCTGCAGTAAGAAGCTTAAGACACTGGTTCACAAGATACAAAGAAAAGGAAGAAAGCCTACTATGAAGTGTTTTGGGGGCAAATGCCTTAGAAATTGAACAAGATGTATGGTCGCGAACAGCACCTAGGCAAAAAAGACACTTATGGAGGTCTTTATGGGTAATCAGTCTCCCACACTGACATTTACTTTTCCTGGATGACATTAACCCCAAACAGCACAAAACAAACAGAAAAAGTAACCAAAAACCCAACTGGGTACTTATCTACAACTGTGAGGAATCCAGCAAACAGGAGTAAGCACAAGAATGCCAACAAGCAGAAAAACAGCTGGCACAATGGTGCAGCAGTAGCTTTGTCTCCTCACAGCAAGATGTTCTTCAGTTCAATTCTCAGCTGGAGTGCCTTCTTTGCGGAGTCTGCATGTCCTCCCTGCATTCGTGTGGGTTTCCTCCCACATTACAAAGACATGGGTCTGGAGTGTTTCTCCTGGGTCTATATCAAAATTCCGAAGAGGTACAACGCCGGATGTGAAAACATCAAACCCAAAATATCAAATGGTGAAAATAGTGAAGCTCTGGAACATCGAAATCTTACCTAGGGTAAGATTTTGGTGGGCTGTTCCGTGGCTTCGCTATTTCCTCCACTGTGGTGCGAGAGTTACGGACTATAGAGTTAGGGTGCAGGTTAAGGTAAGTGGTTAGTTAGTAATGTATGTATGGTGTAGTGTAGGGTTGTGTTTTGTTAACTGTATGTGTGTGTATTAATAAGTTTGTTTGTGTATAGATTTGTAGGGCATGTGTGCGATAGTTACAGACCTTAGGGTTAGGGTGCGGGTTAAGGTAAGTAGATATTTAGTAATGTATGTGTGGTTTAGTGTGGGGTTGGGTTTTGTTAAATGTATGTGTGTGGTTTATTTATTTTGGTGTGCTTGTGTTGGGTGTATGTTTCTCGGAACAGCAAATTTTTTCCCTGGGAAAAAATTCGCTATTCTGAGCGTTCGATGTTTTCAATATTCGGAATTCCAAGTTCGAACATATGGTGTTCGACATTTCAGAATTTCGAATATATGATATAGACCCTTTCTCCCTGGCCTCCACTGAAAATTGGCTTCATTCCAAGTCAGATTTTCACGGTTAACAAATGTTAAATAAAATAAATAAATAAAATAAAAACGGTAAAAAAAACAGATGGAGGTAACAGACCGATGGTTAAACAGCATTTGGACTGGCGACAAAGATGTTCTGAGGATGGTACGCTTGAATGTCACCTTTATGCCCTACCCTACGCAGGGAGTGTGCAGGTGGCATTCAGCATACCTTAAAGCAATGGTAGACTTTTGTAAACTGGCCGGACGGTGAGCTTCATGGCAGAAATCTCCACTCATAAGGAATACTGCAGCAGTGAGTGTAAGGACATTGAATGTTCTCCAGCAGAATGTTAATCTACTGTTAGAGAATGGGCAACCTGTAGATTATATCCTGATCGGAGAATGAACATTCTCCAGCAGGGTGTTAATCTATAGGTAATGCCAGCTAAAAAACAAGTCTGCCGCTTCACGGCATCATATCAAGTTGCCATGGAGCCTGGACTGAGAAAACCTAACAGTAGCCATTATTTTACCTTCACTAAGCAGCACTTTTGCTGTTTAGCGAATGTAACATAAAAAAGAAAAGAAATTAAAATAAAAAAGGGCACGTGTTATGTGTTTATGTCTGTCTGTGAGAGTGTATGCATGTATGAGAGTGAGAGACAGATCGATCGGCTATTATTTTACATTCGCTAAGCAGTGCTTTTGCTGTTTAACCAGTGTAAAAAAAATAAATGAAACAGAAAAAAGTGTGTGTGTGTGTGTGTGTGTGTGTGTGTGTGTGTGTGTGTGTGTGTGTGTGTGTGTGTGTGTGTGTGTGTGTGTGTGTGTGTGTGTGTGTGTGTGTGTGTGTGTGTGTGTGTGTGTGTGTGTTTCTGTCTGCATGTGTGAGTGAATGCGTGCATAAAAGCAGAAGAGATTGTCTGTATTTGTGTGTGTGTGTGTGTGTGTGTGTGTGTGTGTGTGTGTGTGTGTGTGTGTGTGTGTGTGTGTGAGAGAGAGAGTGAGTGAGTGAGTGAGTGAGTGAGTGAGTGAGTGAGTGAGTGAGTGAGTGAGTGAGTGAGTGAGTGAGTGTGAGTGAGATTAACCACTGGCAGTAGCAGGAGCAGTAAAGAGGTTTGCATACCTCTGGAACTTTCAGCTGAAGAAATCTGGATGAAGCTTAAAATAAATGGGGGAACAAAGACTTAAAAATAATAACAGGTTTTAATTATTGCTCTCATAAAATTACAAAGTTGCTTAAGTAAAGGATTTGTGTTAGCATGAATTTTCTGAAGGAAATAAAACTGAAACTCAAATGTCTGTCATTATTTAGTAACTTCAGCCTCCAATGAGTTCATAGGTTCATAAGTAGGTACTAGTCTATCGGCCCAAGGGCGTACATAAGCCTAGCCAACAAAGTTCCCTGGCTTACGCCACCCAAGAAAGTTATTTTCCTGTGCCACTGTTGAGCAGAGACACAGAAGTAATCCCCAGGGTGTATGTCTTATTTCCCATCCACTCATCAAGATTTTTCTTGAAGAGTGCTAATGAAAAACTTTGTTTGACATAGATGGGTAGCCTGTTCCAGAGTATGGGAAGTCTCTGGGACAGGAATCTATCCCTCCAGCAAGTCATGTTTATTGTGGTGACAAGGTTTAGGTCCCTAGAGCATGTAGCTTGGAGGGATTGGGATTTCTTTAGGTGTAGCATGTTCAACAGCTCTGGGTTTGACATAGCTTTATATGTTAGGCACAGATCATCTCAGAGTAGGCGATATGCTATGGAGTAAAGCCGGAGTATTTTGAGGCGGTCAGTGTAGGGCATTTGTATGAGGCCAGTAATCCTCTTTGTGAGGTTCTTCTGTGGCCTTTCCTGCTGTTGCAGATGTCTTGTGAGGTACATTCCAAAAGGGGCATTGTACTCTATAATGGGTCTAATGAGTGTTGGGTAGAGGGGAACAATGACCTCTTTTTTCCTGGATGAGAACCCTTTTTGATGAGTGGCACCAAACCAAAAGCTTTAGGAGTAAGGGACCAAAAAATAAAGTAAATACCTGGATATACTTTTTTAAGGTGTTATATTTTGGATGTAAAATGTTTCCTCCAACACCATTAATATATACTACAGCAGGTTTGAATCATTATGGGGAGGAGCTATTTTATATCAAAAATATATAAAAAATAATATTGTAATAAAAAATAATATTGTAATAAAAAATAAATGAGTAAAACAACAATTTTACAGACAGCCCATTCTCTAAGCACAATAATGCCCTCCAGGGTGTGTGTTATTGTGGAAATAATTCCCTTCCAGAGCAACCCTGGGTGGGTATTATTTCTCCCAAAACACACACCCTGGTCGTGCATTATTGCTTGCTTGACACCCATGTGCATTTGCTTCACTTTTTCCTTTCTGCCATCAGCCATTGTAATACCTATCAGTACAAGTTATAGAAATTAGGTACTTCACCTAACTGCTACTAAGCTTCCCTGCTGCTCGGCGTACAATGCAGTTGCACACTGCTGCACAGACTGCAACCCAGCTGCACTTTCTGAGGCATGATCATAGGTTTCTACCCCTAAATCTCACATAGATTAGCTGATTTTACTAGTTCTACAACAGAACCTAGTCCATCTAGCCCACCCCCACAACTTATTACAGAATACACCTGGCATAATGGAAGGTCAGTTTCCCATCATTTCTCTAGCCAGCCTGATTGACATGGGCATGCTGAGCTAATATAGCAATTACCTCATGTATAAAGATGACCTACTACTCCTAAAACATGCAAATATAATATGTGAGAAATGTATCTGTACTATGAATCTGGAATTAATGCTCTGTCTGTCACATAACAACAAACCAATTACCAAGCTGGTTGTCAGCACCCACACTCCACCTCCCACAAATACCAAGCACACAACACATAAATCCACATCTGCGGAGGTACTCACTAATAATATACCAAAACAGCAAAGACCTCTCAAGCACAAACATTCTGCACACAATACAGTCCCAACAGCAGCCACTACATATACTAACACATGTATCAGTGTTTCACCCAATAAGCCCCTAAGACAAAACATATCTAAACCAAATGTTTTAGTCATAGGCGACTCCATTGTGAGACACACAGATGTCCCCCTCACTAGGCTGGAAAAGGAGAAAGTCACAATCAACTGCCTGTCTGGTGCCAGGATCTGTCAAAGCACACATGCACTCAAGTCTCTCTACAAGTACTGTTATGACTCTGTAATAGTCCATGTTGGAGTGAATGACTTGAGACATAGCTCACTGAACTACAAGAACGGAGACATGATGCAGCTTTCAGATTAAGTGTCCCAGGCAGGTATGTCTCTAGCCCTAAGCAGCATTCTTCCCTCACCCAGGATGATGCCACAATACAAACAAACAATGATTAACTTCAGCAATTGGCTTAGCTTCCGGTATCAATCCAGGGGGATCCAGTATCTGACAGCCTTGGATGATATGGTCAACAGACCACGCTGTTTTGCTAGAGATGGTCTTCACCTGTCACCTCTAGGCTTTAGGTTCCTGGCAAAGGTACTTGCCTCCCCCATAGTGCCTTTTTAGGCAATGTCATAAGAACAAAATTCCCTATGTAAAAATATCCTCCAGAAACAAACTCAGGGTTATGCTGCTTAAATCAAAATCAGAAACTTCACCCATTTGAAGCACTTCTCACCCTGGAGGATGCTGTTTTCTGTGCAGTCACAGAGACATGGTTCAAGGCCTCAGAGAGTACCCCAGCAATGTCATGCCTTCCACACATTTAGACCACACAACAACCTGAAAAAAAACAAGGGAAGAAGAGTATTCATCTTCATTAAAGACACACGCACCTCAAGACTGGTTGAACAGTGTGACTCCCTGGAGTTACTCCAAGTCCAACTAACTATAGGAAAGCCCCCCCCCCACATCATTGTTAGCTATAAGTCCCCCAGCATGAACCATGAAAACCACATAGCTCTCAGTACAGCCAAATACCCAGGTCATGGGTGACTTTAACTATCCTTTCATCGATTGGGTAACATATATGAGCACAAACGCACTCACCCAACAATAACTGGACTTTGTTAACATAAATGCTCTGGACCAGATAGTCAGCACCCCCACAAGGGGCTCTAACATCCCTGACATAGTGTTTACTAACATGGTGGATGGCTGCACCACCCCATGTGTGGAGACCTCCCTGGTAAAGTCGGGCTCCCTTGTAAAGTCTGATCATAAATCAGTCTCATTTGAAGTAATAATTGTACCTGATCTACCCTCAGGATCAAAAAGGTTAAAAAATTTCTCCAAAGCAAACTATAGCCTACTGAGCGATGACATCAACAGTTTCAGACCCCTGCCAACACTGACAGCAATGACCCCTATACCGAGGTGTATACAAATGTCCTGTATAAACACCTATATAGATGTATAGACTTAGCTGTACCAGAACGGATCAAATCAAGATCCTCATGAAAAAAATAAGCCACCCTGGTGAACATTCAGCATAAACAGGTTATAAATAAGAAAAATAAATTGCTGTAAAAAAACAAGAAGAAACAGTCCCAGCAAAGGAAGATCTCCCTCCAAAGTATAAACAAGCAGATTAGATAGCTTGTAAAGTCCCATAAAGCTAATTATGAAATTAAATTAGCATCTCTAGCTAAGGTAAATCACAAAGTATTCTTTAACTACATCTGAAATCTAAAAGGGAAGGCCCAGCTTTCTGCCGAACTAGCTGTGGACGATACCACTTATACACAACCTGAGGACATCTACAACCTGCTAGCAGACAGGTTTGGCTAAAACTTCACCCAATGTCCCCACCAATCATACCCCATAGCATACCGGTCACCAGTCCTCTGTCTAGTGTCTCCAGAGAGCATTTCATAGCCACACTCTCCAAGGCCAAAAACACAGCCTCTATGAGACCGGACAACATCCCAGGCTGCCTATTAAATTGTCTAAAACAGTTATCAGAACCACTGAGCACGGTCTTCAATCTTAGTCTAAACACTGGCTTTGTCCCAGCTGAGAGGAAAACAGCAACTGTAATCCCCTTGCACAAAGGGGGTCCCTCAACTGACCCCAGGAACTATAGACCCATAAGCCTAACTTGCCTTCTCTGCAAGGCCATGGAGAGAATCATCATGGATTTTATCAACAAGGATCTATGTGACATTCAAACTCTTGACCCAACCCAGTTTGGCTTTGTTAAGAGCAGATCTTGCCTGCTAAACCTGGTGGACTTCTTTGAAAATATCACTAAGGCCCTGGATGAGGGCAAAGCAGTTCACACTGCCTACCTCGACCTAGCCAAAGCCTTTGACACAATCCCTCACTCGTGCATCATTGAGAAACTCACCCAGCTGGGGATTAACCCTTATGTCACTAGATGGATTGCCAACTGGCTGACAAGCAGAACACATACAGTCAAAATTGGGGATGCTGACTCTACTAGCAGACCTGCTACCAGTGGTGCTCCACAGGGATCTGTGCTAGGTATACTACTGTTTGGTATCTATGTTTCAGAAGTCCAGGCAAAAATAGATGGCCTATGGCTTGCCAAGTTTGCTGATGTCTACAAACTGGATGCAATCATCGAATACCCCAAAGACGTCAACATACTACAAAATGGGCTTACACAGACAAATGATTGGTGTCAAAGTCACAGACTTAAACTAAATGCAAAAAACATATTATCATCCCCTTCGGCAAACGAGAAACCTCAGTTAATTGCAACATTAATAATATCCCCCTAAGCTCAAATCCAGTGGTGAGAGAGATTTAGGAATGCAAGCTGACAGCAGCCTTCATTTTGATCATCAGGTGTCCACAGTAGTTAGGAAGGCCTTCTGCAATGCACAGCTCATAAGCAAGGACATAGTATCCAAAGATAATGAGTTTATAACTCCCCTGTAATCAGCTATCATCAGACCAATAATAGAGTACAATGCTCTCTTCTGTATGTACCTCACCAGACATCTGCAGCAAACGGATATACCTCAGAGATTTCGCACCAAGAAAATTCATGGCCTACAACACATGACTTACATGGACAGACTGAAGGCCCTATCACTTTATTCAGTATCATATAGACTGCTTAGAGGCGACTTGTGCCTGGCCTAGATAGCAGTCAGTCCCTGCCTTGATGAAGCTACTGCACATCTGCAAATCCAATGGGACAAGATTCACTCACTCTAGAAATCTTAACCTAGCCTGTGATATTAAAAGGACATGTTGGAGAGACAAATATGTCTCCCAGAGGTTGCCACTACTCTGGAACAAACTCCCATTTCATGTAAATCAGAGCTGCTCAATCACCCTATTTAAGCTTAACCTGGACAACTGGATGGGAAAACGTAAATTTACACTGGGGGTTTCACCTATGTCCCTCTTAGACAGGGAAGCCAGTGTGATTTTAGATTCACAGGCAAACATAGACTATATATCTTGACCCATAAGGGAACAAGAGTATAACATGGCTAGGCTTGCAGACGGCTTAAAACCAATAGCCTAGTAACCTCCTATGATCCTATCATCCTATGATATTCTGTCATTGCTTCAGTTTTATACTGTAGCTGAACCAATGAGATTACAGACAGCAGAACAGTAATTGCTTGCAATAGAGAAGCTAGTGACATAAGGCTTAAAATCGAAGAGCTCTATTGTTATTGGAGCAGCAGTTGAGAGGTATGGCCTTCGTTTCATACAAATATATCCATCTTCAAATAATACAGTATATTAGAATAAGTTAAAAGTGGTCTGCTGAAAGAAAACGTAGTTAGTAAGCCTTTAATAAACTGAGAGTAATGCATTTGAAAAAGAAATGTGTGCAGGTCCTTAAAAATATCTTGCATTAAATAAAAAAAAATGTTATAGTCTATTCACAGGATCTAACAATTCTTTGGTCATTTGTAGCGTCTGTTCTTAATTATTGCAATTTAAGGTACATTAAATATTGGTCCTGATATCATAAAACTAATTTATATTAGCCTGATTCATCCTTCAGCACATTGCTTATTTTGAGAATGGCACCCTTACATTCCAGTTATCTGTCCCTGGTTTTGTGGAATGTCCCAAATTTTGCCTCATCTTTTTTTCTGGTAAATCACATAGTATTACAGTCAGTCAATAATGGTAGACATTAGAGTTTTATACTTCTTATTGTTCAGAGAATGCATACTGATACAAACTTTTACTTGAATTAAAGTAATATTCAAAACCTGACAGTGATTTTGGGCTTTTGCCTTCTCATTATTTTTGGCTTTGTCCTCAGTTACTCAGCAAAGAAGTTGCGAGCTATGCAACACTTGCTGAGACAAGCAGGCAAACATTTCCTATGAATAAGTAAACAAGGAGGGATGGCCAAGATAATGAATACTAAAATTATTGGAAAAAATGTATATACAATATCAGGCTTGATCAGAACAGGAGGATATCTGAATTCTGTCTATCTGTGCCTCTCTCTCTCTCTCTCTCCCCCATTCTGTAAAGATTAGCATGTTTGGTCATTTTTCTGCATGTATTTGAATTGTATTATATCATAAGCCACTGGTCCTCTAAGTTTATTTAGAATTTCACCAGTTCAATTTATTATTCTGGAATCAGTAAAGTGCCTAAATGGTTTTCAGGGGTGGATGGTTGTTATACAGTTGTTAAGTACATAGGTTTCAAGAAGTAGGGTTTCTTTCAGAAGGTTAATAAGAAAAAAAATGTAGTTGACATCCACTGTGTCTCAGACATCCTCCAGCATTGAAAATGGTTCTTAGGACAAACTGTCTTCCGGTATTTATATCACAAGATCGAACGCTAAAAACAGTGAATGCTCTTTTATCAAACTTAAAAACATGAAACATTAATATGTCGAAAGAACAGATCAGCGCTCCAAAAAATATATAAATAAATAATGTACAGGCAAAATAAAGTGGGGGGCTTCACCCACCACAGATCGATTTTTTTCCATGGGAAAAAAATCGATGTTCCGTGCCTTCGACATTTTTAGGTTTCGCTTTTTAAAGTTCGATATAACAGCATTCGCTAATTTAAGTGTTCACTCTTCTGATAGGAACCCATCTTCCATGCCCTCTTGACTTGTAAATTCAATAATAAATTACTCAAAACCTAGGCAATTTACAGTTGAGCAATGACATCAGCATAAACATTGCTAATCATAGATGAAAAAGAAAAAGAGCAAAAATAAAAATGAAAAAAGAAAAAACTACTTGTTATGTTAGAAAATCAAACAATACCAGCACTGTTTTCTGTTGTAGTGCAACCAAACCTGCTGTTACAACCATCGAGTCCCCATACCCACAAAGTCACATGGTGGAGCTCCCACCAATGGGATTTCCCACAGCTCTAGATCCTCTCATAGCCATGTTATGGTAATTGCCTGTGTTCTGTTATCATTTAAAATCAGTTAAAAATGTTATGACTTGCTGTGTGTCATGACAGTGAACACAACAGAAAGGAAATTGTTGCAGAGGATGAGTCATTCGTAAACTTAAACAGTAGAAGCTGTTCTGTGCTGTGCTATTCTCTGCCATCATGTCACACGGCCATCTGTAGCATTTTTTCATTTATTTGGCATGACATCTGAGCACAGCTCAGCAGGGAACAACTACTGTTGCATAAGTTATGCCCTGTATGAGAAACGCTACCAGTGTAGCTGTTCATTGCTGCATTGTTCATTCTGTGACATTGGTGGATATAGTAGAGCACTGTGCATGGTGTACTATACACACCAGTGCATGAATCACCTACAATGTAATTTATCTATGTCCTGCTTGTTACTGCCATGATCCAAGTTTATGAACCATGGTAATGACTGGATGACATAAAACACATTATGTGTAATGCACTCGTGCAAGTGCATGCTGTGTTTCAGAATCCTGGTGCCTGTTCAAAGGTTTGTAGGCAGCATTTTCTTGGAAGAAAAGTGTAAAAATGGTGAAACAAATATCAGTGAAGATTGTGTAGGTTAAAATGTCAGAGCTGAATATGCATATGCAAGTGCAGTAGAGACCTTGTGCTGGATCAAGGTAGCAAAGTTACTAAAGCTGGAAGGTTGGTTTCAGTTTAATACAGTTAAAGGAACAAGAAGCAGCCATAAAGTGTCTGGCTGAGTTGTGCCACAATCATTTAGGTTTCCTTTCTTAAAAGCATGTCACAATGTAGCACTTTCCATCACTATCTTTCAGTTTCCCCTTGATCTTGTGAAATGTATCTTATATGGTTCTATATCGCCTAAACTGTTTTGTAACTATGCATATGTACATACAACAGAAAAACAGATTCGCTGTTGTAGCTACTGCTACCTGCAAGATTTTGGCATTTTCATTTCAAGCATTAACTGCCTTTTAAAATCCTTGAGCATATTAAATAAATGTTTGCAAAGTTCTGTAACAAGAATGGTAATACTGAATTGGCATAGCAACCCAAATAAAGCTGTGACATGATTTTTGAGGGCATCTCCCAGGTTACAAAGTCACAATGACATAGCTGTCATTGGATGTCACAGGACACCTTCAATGGAATTAATAACATAGTTGCATAACTTGATTTAATTAAATGTCAGAATATGACACAGTTTTGTTCCATTTCTTGACGACTCTGCGTGAGCATTGCCCCTACTGCAGAATACCATTCCCTCTTGCTTTTGCAAAAAGGCCCTAGTCCCTTGTTATTGACTAGTTTTTGTTCCATCCTGTAAACCACCCAAGTACCCTAGCCACATATTTGATATCATCACTCATTTATTGCATCCCTTTTAAACACTAGGGAATATAAGCTATATTAAAATATCACGCGTATATAATATAGAGTAGAATGCTACAAGCAGAGACCTGCATGTTTTAGTTTCTATTACTACAAGCTTAGAAGCAGCAGTATGCAATGTTCCGAAAATATACCACAATGAAGATCAATTGAAAAACAACAATTTAGATTGAAAATGAAATATGCTAACCAGATTCCATTGTTTGCTCTGAAGGGTGATTAAAAAAATCAGAAAGAAAATGAAAGTGATGTATTCAGAGCTGTGTTGATATGTTAAATCCCTTCTTCAAATCAACTTCCATAAAAAACTGTTTCTTTACGCACGCATGCATACGAGCACATGCGCACACCTACGACGCATACGCGCACACACACACAAAAATGCAGCTGTTAAGAAATTTTGTTATGTTGGAATGTTTATTTTATTAAATGTCCATTTGCAGTCATTCCAAAGCCCTTCTGCCTTTCTCTGTGCAAAGCTTGTTAGTAGGAGAAGTCTTTGGATTCTGCAACAAACAAATAAAATGCATTACCAGAATGCTAACACCATAAACCAAAAATAATGCTATTTATAAGATATACATCATACTAATGGGAGACAACAGCAGACTGCATGCAAAGAAATTGTATCATAATTTATGTATGTAAAATGAAGAAACATTCCTGCTGCTTCACCTTTTTATGGATTTTATGAACCCTGTGGTACATAATCTACTAGGTTAATTTGGCAATACCAAGATAGTAGATTACATACTAGATGATTCATAAAATCGATAACAAAGATAGGAGATACAGACATATGCTGGTTTTATGGTACAGAACTAGAAAGAGTTGCACATATTGTTGCAGGATGTGATGCAGTCATGGCTGAAGGTTTTATACTGAAAGATATAACAGTGTGACTTTGTTAAGATCGCAATACAGAGGCAGCTGAGAGACATTAGTAGCATGAACCACAACGGATTGTAAAAATTAAGTAATAATTATGTGGAAATCCATAGCTCTCAACCTCTTAGAGCAAGAAATCTGGATGCAGCCTAAAATAATGGGGGACAAAGGCCCAAAAATGGGGACAGATTTTAAATATTACTCTTAAAAACTTAGAAAGTTGCTAGAATAACAGGATTTGTGTTAGCATGCATTTTCTGAAGGCTATGAAGGCTGAAACTCAAAGCATGTCATTATTTAGTGAATTTAGTCCTCAGTGATTTTCCAGAAAACCACAAATTTTATGAGGAACAGACCAAACATTTTAGGCAAAATTCTGTAGAGTTGAGAGGTATATGTAGATTACTCCATATCAGCAGCTAAAAAGGTAGAAGCAAACAGACAGGATATTGTAGTTCAAGAGAAATAGCTTTTATTATTGAAGTTCCTACACTAAGTGAGTACAGTGTCTTACAAACTGAAAGACATGTTGTTGTGTCTTTCAGCATTTCCCAGTTAGGGGTCACCACAGCGGAACTCCAGTCCACTAATGATTGGCAGGCAGATTTTTATGTGCCGAGTTGCCAGCCCTGACACACAACCTTCAACGAAGGTACACCCATTCACGCATGTTTCCACACAGAAGATGCTCTAGCTGAGAATTGAACAGGACAACGTCGTACTGTGAGGCGACAACGCTACCACAGCATCACCACCATGGACTACAAACTGAAAGACATAAATTTATTTAGATATGTTTAAAGATTGTTTTTTTTTATTAATCCAGTTGCTCTTATTTCTACTTGCAAGTCCTGATATTTTACAAATTTATGTACAAACTGAAAGACATACATTTGTAAAATATTAGGACTTGCATGTAGAAATAAGAGCAACTAGATTAATAAAAAAAAACAATCTTTAAACACATCTAAATATATTACAGATAAAAGTAACCCCTCATGAACTTCAAAAAGAGGCAATTGTTGGTGCATTGTGGGCACTGAGAAAAGTACTCATATCACATGTCAAAGATTGAAACAAAACCTATTTTTTATGAATTTTATTTATGCCCTGACTTAGGAAAAGGGCCCATTCCTGTCAAGCTATGTGAAAACCTACGCATCTGGAGAAATTAAACCAAAGCAAATAGCAGGAATGAAAGGTATAGGCTGATATTCTGTCCACTAATAGATGCTCTCTGTACTGCATAGTGTAAAACAGAAAAGTGCAAACTGAATATGAAGCACATAATTACAGGAAAAAAGATGTAGCCATATCATGTGGTCTGGACACAAACAGCAGGGTAACTTTTTTTTAATGCTCTGGTCTCCCCTGACCTTTAGATATACCCCCTGGCTCCTCTGCTAATCCATTTCTGCTCCCAGGGCTGAGGGCCTCATGGCCTATTCACTACTTTAAAGATGATAGGTGACTGTAGGAGTGTGTGTGTGTGTGTGTGTGTGTGTGTGTGTGTGTGTGTGTGTGTGTGTGTGTGTGTGTGTGTGTGTGTGTGTGTATGTGTGTGTGTGTTGGTAACTGTATGACCTCATCTCTGCAAATTGTCATCTGTGCCAGCTGACTTCAACAGTCATACAAAAGATGACTCAGGCTAGAGCTGTGACTATACTTCAGACAACTATGATCCATTATCGGCACTGAGAGAGCCAACTAGGAGCAGAAGAAGGATGCACAGACTGAGCTCATTTACTTCTCACAAGATGAGAGAGGCATATGCACAGGAATGCATTGTCTGCTCAAACTAATGTTTAGTGGGCAGACATATTATGCGAGAGGTGTACTTACACAATGACATTGGAGGCTAAACTCTCATATACAAGCACACACCAGGTTGTCCATACCACTTCAGCAGCACATACATAAGCAAACATATACTGAGGCACTTAAAAGCTATCTTTCTAAACAACAAAGTTCATCTAGATTGCCCGTTGGCAAAGCCATGCCTCAACAAGCTTAAAGGCACTCAGACAAAAACACCACCTAACATTACACATACAGTAACTCTCAATGGAGCTCCAAACACTAAGCCCCTAAAGCAAACACACTTCCCAGGGGTCTTGCCATAGGGAGCTCCATCATAAGACATACTGATGCCCCTCTAACCAGGCTGAAGAAGGAGAAGACAACAGCTGCCGATCTTAACCCAGGATCTGTCAAAACTTGCAGTCTGCAATGTCATTACACCGCAGATACCTGTATGATTCCATCATAGTCCATGTACGTGTAAATGACAGGAGACATACCTCCCTAGACTATATAAAGACAGGCATTATGAAGATTATGTATCTCAAGCTGGAATGAGCATTGAGCAACATATTACTATCACCAAGGATGATGCCACAGTATGTGCAGAAATGATTGATTTCAACTACTGGCTGTCCTGGTGTCATTCTAAGGGGATCCAATATATGTCAGCTTGGGAAACATTGTTAACAGTCCACATTGCTTTTCAAAGGATGATTTGTACCTGCTCCTACTAGGTTTTCAAATACTGGCTAAAACTTTATCCAAACCCATAGTACCTTTTTTGGCAATGACAACTTGACAAACCTACCGACATAGCAAAATCAACTCAACTGAACATCAAGGTGTTACTACTCAATCTTAGGAGATGAAATAAAAAACTGCACTCCCACCAAGCCCTCATCATATTCCAGAATACAGACATCTGTGCAGTTACCAAGATGTGGTTTAGAGCAGAAAAGAGTACCCTGGAAGTGCAAGGTTTCATTATCTTCCACACTTTTAGACCAGTAGCTGCACAGACAAGGGCTAAATGCTGAGGTGTCTTCATATACATAAATAGTAAGCATACCTCTTGGTTGGTCAAACAGGATGGCATGCTGGAGTTTCTCTACATGTAGATCACTATAGTCAAGATCACATACCATATCCTAGCCAGCTATAGGTCACAGTCAATTTTCCAAGAAGCTCATAATGCATACTTAAACCAAATGGAGACACTTACCATCAATCCTAACACCCTACTTATGGAAAACTGTAATTACCCTGACTGGAAATCCTACATGGCCTGAAATCTAAAGGGACAGGGATCGCTGGGTTTTCTAAATACAAACACCATTGACAAAATAGAGAATACACCCACTATAGGCTCCAACATACTGAACCTCATACTCCCAAATATGAGAGAATGCTGTCCTCCAATATCTCATCCTCCTTGCTTTGGTCCAACCATAAAGCTGTCAATCGCCACCTCAGGTCTGAAAACAAAATGTTATTGTCTGTTGAGAAACCCAAGCTCTCAGCCAGCCAAATGTTGTACTCTTATGCGGTCTCCAAGTTATAGAATAATATTCCTCCTTCACTTAGGGAAATCAGTAATCCTGCTTCCTTTAAAAAAATCCCTCAAATTACATCTCTCCTCTCACTGACTATGCTCCTGCCAACAAATAACCCCAACACCTGACTTCCCACTCTGGAGCCCTAACATTAACCATTCATCTACAAATATTCACCTCTTCTTCTCTGTACCATTCTGACTCCTTGCTGTCACCTTGACTGGACTCTTCCTCCTTAGCCTTTCTATCACCTCCTTTCTACCCTGGTCAACTCTCCTCAACTAAGAACTCTACAAACACATTTATACTTGTGTTATCTCAAATACATGGCATCATTACTTCCATATTTATACCTGACTGTAAAACGTTATTACTGTTTCTGCTATTACTTTTTTTACATGTGAAAGTGCTGATCAAATTACTTCATTCTATGTATCAACATTTTTCACACTTGCATTTAATTAAGGAAAATTTGTATGTAATTAATGAAATGAAATGATAATACTGCTCAAACTGTCATATGTATTAGCATTTTTACTTTTGTATATAATTAATGTGGAGCTTTTCTCCCCGGGCCTCCACTGAAAACGGGCTCTTCCTAGGCCCAGTGGACTTTCCCGGTTAACAAATGCAATAAATAAATAAATAATAAAAAATTCTTCAAAATCAAAATCATATCCATAATCCCAGTAAACCCAGTAACAGTTAGGAACTATTCCAAGGCAAATTACTTTTTATTAGATGATTTGTCAAAATTGAATGCCCCTCCAAATCCCAAGAATACAGCAGCCTATGCTGAATTCCTCTCAGAAACACAGCATAACCATCTCAATGGGTACATACAAGCTGCTGTACCTACCAGAAATAAACCCACAACTAGCCCAGAAACAAATCATCCTGGTAGCATCTCAAATTAAATAGGATACACAACAAAAGGAAAAAAAAATATGTCAAAAATCAGAAAGGGTAATTCCCATAAAGATAAAAACTCTATCATCAAACTTAATAGGAAATTAAGAGGGCTAATTAAGTCAAACAAAGTCAACTTTGAGGCTAAGATAGCTGGCAAAGGTTTTATGGTTATCTTTCATTTGGGAAGCTATGTCAAAAACCTCAAGGGCAGTGCACAGCAATGTGCTGAACTGGTGGTCAATGTTGTCACAATCACAGAGCCCCTGTTAGCATACTAATTCATGTCCAACTTTATCCCCTGTCATGCTCAACAATCCCTCCCCAAAAAAACCCACAAACATAACCCCTCGAACTATAACTAGTGAGCATGTACTAGCCGTGCATGCTAAAGCTAAGAGCACAGCCATAGTGGGCCAGATAACATCCCAGGATATCTCCTTAGTTTAAAATATGAATAATCAGGATTCCTGGAGTCGCTATTTAACTATAGTCTCAACACAGGCTTTGTGCCAGGAGAATGGAGTACTGTGATAGTCATCCCCCTTCATAAGGGAGAACCTTCAACAGATTTTAGGAACTCTAGACCCATTAGACTGACTAACTTATTTGCAAAACCATGGAAAAATTATCATGGAAATTATCAACAAGCACAAAGAGACCTCCAGACACTGGATCCATTACAATTTGGCTTTGTCAAAGGATGGTCATGCTTACTAAACCTGGTGGGCTTCTTTGAAGGGCTTTATTGGAAAGGCTCACCCAGATTTTGCTACAGTTTGCTGTGAGAGAAAGGTTAGTTTGCTTTTTATTGTTGTGTTTTGTATTACTTCATTGCCTTTTTCTATTTTGTATACTGTGATTTGTTTTCTTTATGCTGTGTTTTACTTGTATTCTGCTTTTAACTGTATACTAAAACATGAAAAGAGACCACAGCTCTATCTCTTATTAGTCTGACAGAAAATAGAAGAGGTCAATTAAGGAGTCACACATAAGTTAAAACAGGTGAAGCAAAACAAATAAAAACCAAAGATAATCCTACAAGGCACGGGAACCTTGCTCCAGTACAAAATTGCATAAACGCGGATACAATGTTCTAAACTCAATTTATTAAAATCCTGGCGTTTTAGCCACTCTGTCGTGGCTTCATCAGAGAAAAGTTACAAAAAATGCAATATGCATACACTTTTTAAATCAAAGACAGGAAGTGATGTAAAAATTACAACAGCTTAGAACTTAAATGCGAGGTTACATATCAAATACCCCACATATATTCCTTAGTGATGAATCACTCATTCAATAAAAGTCCATAAGGACAATAAAATTTAATTTATAAATAAGAGCATTTAACCTACTAAAACGTTTGTATAGTAAGAAAAAAATCAATAGACACACACACAATATTAAATATAATATATAAATGAAACAATATATATAATATCATACAAAATATATTGTTAATATTGTTAATATTAATATATTGTTAATAAAAAAGTATATATACCCTTTAAACTGGTTGTTTGTTTGTGTATTTATATGCTCCTATCAAATATGATACAAAATCTTAAGAAAAGGACTAATACTAGACTAGTTAGACCCAGGTTGCCAGGGCAACAAACACAAATAGTTGATATTAATGGTTGTGTTAAAGTTGCCAAAAGGGATACTTAATCATTAAGCTAGGGTTCAATGTAAGATTTTTATATCTAGAAAATACTGGAAGTTCTTGCCAACTTAGTAAATTAAACTCTTAATGAAAGGTAATTATATACCTCATATCTTAAAGGGTATATATACTTTTTTATTAACAATATATTTTGTATGATATTATATATATTGTTTAATTTATATATTATATTTAATATTGTGTGTGTGTCTATTGATTTTTTTCTTACTATACAAACGTTTTAGTAGGTTAAATGCTTTTATTTATAAATTAAATTTTATTGTCCTTATGGACTTTTATTGAATGAGTGATTCATCAATATATGTGGGGTATTTGATATGTAACCTCGCGTTTAAGTTCTAAGCTGTTGTAATTTTTACATCACTTCCTGTCTTTGATTTAAAAAGTGTATGCATATTGCATTTTCTGTAACTTTTCTCTGATGAAGCCACGACAGAGGTAGTGGCGAAAACGCTTGTGGATTTTTAATAAATTGCGTTTAGAACATTGTATCCGCGTTTACGCAATTTTTTACTGGAGCAAGGTTCCCATGCCTTGTAGGATTATCATAAGTTAAAACAGGTCAGCTAAGATGAATCATCTGTAAATTGAGGGGATGGAGCTAGGATCTAAACCTTCTATTTAAGGGGTAAAATAAAACATTTCATAGCTCTACTGGAAAGGCTCACCCAGATACAGTTTGCCGTGAAGGAAAGATTAGTTTGCTTTTTATTTATTGTGTTTAGTATTACTTTATTGCCTTTTTCTATTTTGTATACTGTGATTTGTTTTTTTTTTTACACTGTGTTTCACTTGTATTCTGCTTTTAACTGCATACTAAAACTTGAAAACAGACCACAGCTCTGTCTCTTGTGAGTCAGACAGAAATTTTCCCCACCCTCCCACCTGGTTACTGTTCTTAAACACCACTGTCTTTCTAGTTGCCTGCCTCTTATGTTAATTTGATCATATATCTCATTTCCTTTCTGCTTTTACTGGATGGTGTAAGCACAAAATTATCAATTTGTGAAATCACTCCCCTTCAATTATTTAAATTTATTGGACATCCTACTGTATTCCATTGTACCAGAATATAAAAGTGACCACCCCCTTTCAATCTATCTTGCTGTTTTAAAAATAGTGACTCTCCACTCAAATTTAACTTTTAGACAGGTAAAACTTAAGTTACCTACTTTCACATCTAACTCCTCTAGCACACACTGCAGTGCTTAGGATAAACCATTTTTTTTTTCATTTTACCTTTAAGCATCTATTGCAAGACCACCAGTTATTGTACAGCCCACATTCTGACTCTCAGTAGCCATCTTGGGATTAGTGCTTCTGTTTTCTCCTGGTGAGAGAAGGAGTGCAGTTACATTATTTCATGGACACTGCTGATCACCAGAAAGCTTAATAACTGCTTTATAGGTGACAGCTTAGAATCTGTGCTTATAGTCTGATCCTGGTGAGAGTAGAAGCAGAGTGCATTGATTCCTGACTCTTTCTGGTTGGAGAGTGAGTGTCTGTGCTTAACATACCTGATTGGTCTGGTTGCTATTCGAGGCATCTACCAGAAAAAGGCTACAAGCCTGCAGATCCTTCCATCATCTGGGACAAGACAGTGGATCACCAAACCAAGCCTGCTTCTCTTCTTGGGATTGGTGCTAAAACTAGCTAGTTTTAGCTAGAACTAGCCAGTTTTTTTAGTTTCAGCACTCAAAACTGTTTCCTTGTGCTCAGCACTTGCTCAGAACTCATTGTAAGCACTAAATAAACTGCGAATTACTACAGCACTCGACTTAGCTCACTTGTCAAGAGGAAAACAGTTCTTAGTACTTAAATTAATAAGCACCTATCCAGGTATGTCCATGGGTCAGCTCCCGGTGTTTTCTCCTGTACACCTGATGAATCTGGGCATCTTGGGGCAATGTAGCAATTGCCTCATGTACACTGACCACCCTCTCCTCCTACCACCCAACATTACAACCTGTGAGAGATGCACTTATATAGCCAAACTGGAAACCAAGCTCTCTCCTGCCAAGACTGGACTAGACAGTCAAGAGGAGAAGGTTAACACCTGCACCACACCACACTCAACACATAGTCCTTCAAAACCCACACTACCAACACCCACACATAGAAACACAAAGCACACACACACATTCGTGGAGGCTCTCAGTAAAAATCTGCCCAAGCAACAGAGACCTCCCAAGCTGAAATGTATTTATTTATTTATTTGTTTGTTTATTTATTTATTTATATATTTATTTATTTATTCCAGTTTGATGACCGGGGAAGTCCACTGGGCTTGGGGAGCCCGTTTTCAGTGGGGGCCCGGGGAGAAACGCTCCACAATACAAAGTTTAATTACCTGACTAATTACAAAGAAAGTTAGGATTATAAACAACAGGTAGCAGACAACCACCCCCCCCAACACCACCCAAATGACATAGCCCACAAAATCAGTGTGCCACTCAACCTCAGCCCATAAGGCAAAACAACGTACCCAACACGCTAATCATAGGTGACTCTATAGTCAGGCACACTGATGTCCCACTCACCAGGCTAAACAAGGAGAAAGTTACTGTCAGCGCCTATCAAGTGCCAGGATCTGCCACATAATGCACGCACTCAGGTCACTCCACAAAAAGTACAAATACAACTCTGTCATTGTCCATGTTGGTGTGAATGACCTGAGATGTGATTCCTTGGACTACATGAAAAGAGACATGGAGGAGCTCTTGGATCCTGTAGCCCAGGCAGGTATGACCTTAGCCCTGAGTAGCATCCTGCAATTTCCCAGAATGATACCACAGTACAAGGACAAAATAATTGACTTCAATAATTGGCTAAGCTTCTGGTGTCATTCTAAGGGGATCCAGTATCTGTCTGCCTGGGGTGACATGGTTGACAGACCACGATGCTTTGCAGGAGATAGCCTGCACCTGTTGCCCCTGGGATTCTGGATACTGGCTAAGGCTCTTCCCATCCCTATAGTGCTTTTTTAGGCAAGGTTCAAATGTTAAATTCACCACCGTAACAGGTACAAGCAAGCAAACTCTGGGGATAATGCTACTTAACGCTAGAAGTCTACATCTCAAAATGCGCTCACTCGAGGCACTCCTTAAAATGGAGAACATCGACATCTGTGCAGTGACAGAGACCTGGTTCAAGGCTCCAGAGAGCACCCCTGCATTACCAGGCTATAATTCATACCAAACCTTTAGGCCACTTAACCTGGACCTAAACACTAAAGGCAGAGGCGTGTCCATATTCATTAAGGATATCCACACCTCCAGGCTAGTTGCTCAGCATAATGCAGCCAAAATTATCCAAGTGCAACTAGCACTGGGCAAGACTGCAATCCAGATTCCCACTCTTCATTTCTTAAAATACTGGAAAATATTAAGGTACAACCCAATACATTAATTATGGGTGATTTCATCTACCCCCACCATCAACTGGGAAAACTACTCATGTACCAACTCATTCGCTCAACGTTTTCTGGAATTCATAAATTCCAGTGCCTTGGATCAGCTTGTCCACACCCCCACCAGGGGCAGCAATATCCTGGACCTGGTCATTACCAATATGGGTAACTGGTGTTCCACGCCAGAGGTCAACTCCTTGCTGGTCAGATCCGACCACTAGCTAATCACCCTAGACATCCATATCCCACCCACACCCCCTATTAAGGAAACGGCCATCAAAAACTACTCCAAAGCCAACTTCATGAAGACAGAAGTGACAAACTTTACAACACCAATGCAGACGGAAAATAGAGGTACAACTGATGAATCTTACACAAATGTACTGTATAAGCACATAGACGAGTGCATGGATTATGCCATCCCCAACAGAACCAAGATGCTATCCTCCAAAAAAAGGAAGCCAATGTGATGGTCCCCTGCCATAAACAAACTCTACAGCAGAAGGAAGAAGCTGTTGCAAAAAAGAGTAAAATCCCAAGATTGGAGGAACTCCCTGGTCAGCCTCAGCAAGAAGCTGAGATCCCTCATAAAATCATCCAAAGCCAGATAGGAAAATAAAATCACCACTGATTCCAAAGGCAACGACAACGCATTATACAGCTAAGTCAAGAATCTCAATGGCAATACTCAGATCTGCTCTGAGCTATGGCACAATGACACTAAATATACAGAGCCAACTGATATTGCCAACATCCTGGCAGATAGGTTCAATGCTGACTTTACCCCTCTCTCACCCTCCAAAGGGCCCATCTTAATACCAGAAGAATGCAAAACCCTGTAATCATGGATGAACAAGTAAAGACCACACTCTCCAAAACCAAGAACACAGCATCCATGGGACCAGACAACATCCCAGGCTGTGTACTGCACGAACTACAGAACTAACTGGCACCCCACTTAAGTACCATGTTCAATCATAGCCTCACTTCAGGCTATGTGCCTATTGAATGGCACACATAAATGGTTATCCCACTCCACAAAGGGGGTGCCACCACAGACCCCGGATACTACCACCCCATTAGCATGACGAGCCTGGTCTGCAAGGCCGTGGAACATATCGTCTTGCAGCTTATAAACAAAGACATAGGTAACCTCCAAACCCTGGACCCCACTCAGTTTTGGTTTGTAAAAGGTAGATCATTACTTTTAAACCTGATTGACTTCTTTGAAGCAGTCACTAGAGACATAGATGAGAGCAAGGTAGTGCACACAGCCTATCTTGACCTCGCCAAGGCTTTCGATACCATCCCCCACTCTGGAATTATAGATAAACTCACTAAACTGGGCATAAATCTCTATATCACAAGATGGGTGGCCAACTGGCTCACTGACAGAACCCACACAGTAAAAGTAGACGACTCCGACTTCAGACTAGTGATGAGTGGAGTACCACAGGGTTCAGTTCTGGGTCCTCTCCTGTTCGGCATCTACTTCTCTGAAGTGCAGGCCAACACAGAAGGTCTCTGGCTAACAAAGTTTGCAGATGACTGCAAACTGGAAACCATAATAGAGTCACCTAATGATGTAGGCATTCTACAAAAGGGCCTCACAGAAACAGATGCTTGGTGACAAAGTCATGGCCTCAAGCTCAGTGCCAAGAAGTGCATTGTCATCCCCTTTGGGTAAACTCAGTACCCATGAACTACCACATAGGCAGTAGCTCCCTATACAATGAAAGTGTCATAAGAGACCTCGGGACACAGGTGGACAGTAGTCTCTCCTTTGATAACCACATCGTCACAGAAGTCAGGAAATCCTTCTACATGGCACACCTCATCACAAAAGGGTTCTCCTCTAGAAAAAAGGAGGTCATTATTCCTATCTACTCATCCCTCATCAGACCCATTATAAAGTACAATGCCCCGTTTGGCATGTCTCTCACAAGACACCTACAACAATTGGAAAGGCCACAGAAATACCTCACTAAGAGGCTTACTGGCCTCAAACAAATGCCATATGCAGACCGTCTCAAAAAAATCTAGCTCTACTCCGTCGCATATCACCTACTCAGAGGCAATCTCTGTCTAACATACAAAGCTATGTCAAACCCAGAGCTGTTGGACATGCTGCACTTAAAGAAATCCCAATCTCTCCGAACTACACGCTCCAAGGACCTAAACCTTGTCACCACAATAAACAGAACATGCTGGAGGGATAGATTTCTGTCCCAGAGACTTCCCATACTCTGCAACAAGCTACCCATTCATGTCAAGCAAAGCTCCTCATTGGCCCTCTTTAAGAAAAATCTTGATGACTGGATGGGAAATAGAAAATTCACCCCAAGGATCACTTCTGTGGCACTGCTCGACAGGGGCACAGGAAAATAATTTTATTGGGTGGCGAAAGCCAGGAAACCTTTTTGGCTAGGCTTATATAGGCCCCAGGGCTGATTGCCTAGTACCTACCTATGAACCTATGAACCTATGGAAAGGTCACAAAGGCAATGGATGAGGGGAAATCAGTGCATATTCCCTACCTAGATCTGGCTAAATTTTCTGATACAATACCCCACTGGTCAAAGGTTCATAGGTTCATAGGTAGGTACTAGGCTATCTGCCCAAAGGCATTTATAAGCCTAGCCAGAATGTGCTGGCTTTCGCTGCCCCCTTAGATTAGTTGCCTGTGCCTCTGTCCAGCAGAGCCACTGAAGTGATCCCTGGGGTAAACTTTCTGTTTCCCATCCACTCATCAAGGTTTGTCATTGTCAACAAACTTACACAACTAGGCATAAACCCCTTTATAATATGCTGGACAGCTGGCTGACTCTTGAATAGGCACAAAAAGTTAGGATCAGTTAGGCCATCTGCACAAAGAGGTCACCAGTAGAGTCCTGCATGGCTCTGTGCTGGGTCCACTCTTCTTTGGCATCTATTTCCTGGATGTCAAAGCCAATGTCAAAGACCTCTGGCTAACTAAGTAATCAGATAACTGCAAACAATGATCAGTCACTGAATCCCCCCAAGACAAAAACACCTTTGAGGAAGGTATAACACAGACAAAATCTTGGTGACAAAACCATGGCTTACACCTCAATACCAGTAAATGCATCATTATAGTACCTTTTGGGAAGTTGACCACCCTGGGTAACTATGTCATCAGTAAAGCACCCCTAAAAGTTGATTCGCTAGTCAAGGATCTGGGCAGTCATGTAGATAGTAACCTAGACATTGACCAACATGTGTCCAAGGTAGGAACAGAATACTTCTATGGTGCTCAACTTCTAAGTAAAGGCATGTCATCTAGATACAGAGAGGTCATCGTACCACTGTACTTGGCCCATCATAGACAATAGTGCCTCCTTCAGTACGTACCTGAACAGTCCCATGCAACATCTGAAATGTCCAATACACAGTATCATACAGACTTCTGAGAGGTGATTTTTGCCTGGTGTACAAGGCATCCCTGGACCTTGAAGCTACACCTTCCCCACAAGACTATACTGGAAGTATATGCCAGGAATAGGAATCTGCTCTTATCTCAAGGAAAAAGACAACTTAAAATGTTGCACACAATGTATATCAGACTGCAATGATTTGAATTCTGTCAACATCCCCATCTCTTCTACCATTACTTGACACCATTAATACTAAATGCAGCCACAGTTCCCTCTTTGCTGGTGCACATGGGGTAAGGCTTGCAGTTACCATGGTAGCATGTGTTTGATTAGCAGCTCTGACGTACTGCAGACAGGCAAAGAGGAAGAGAACAATGACAAGTCTTTCCTTGCTGCAGGGTCTGGGGTGTGTCTGCATGAGATATTACCCTTGGGGTGTGTCTGCATGAGATATTACCCTTGGGGTGTGTCTGCATGAGATATTACCCTTGGGGTGTGTCTGCATGACATATTACCCTTGGGGTGTGTCTGCATGAGATATTACCCTTCATAAAATCCTCAGTGGAGACCAAATACCACCTCTGCCTGAAGGGGAGCAGATCCTAGGAGGATGTCATTTTCAGAGGTGGGGGCATCCCTCATAGAAGATCATTGCTCACCCCCCCCCTTGGCCCAGTAAAATGCATGGACAAAATGGGTTAGGGTGATAAACTTAAGTCACATACCTCCTATTTTCAGACAACAATGGTGGTTCTTGCACTGTTTGTCATTTCTACCTTCTAGCTCACAAAACCTGAACTTGTGAACTAGTTAGGCTGCCTGCTATCCCTGAAGTCCAAAACACAGGAAACATAATATTGAGGGAGAGCCCCAACTTGGCATACAAAACTGTGTGAAAAAATATATATATGTCTTAAAGTCTAGCAAGTCATCAAATCTTAGTCATCAGGCTTTCGCACCTTTATTATTATACCCCACCAGTGCCTCTCCTGTGGAAGTCATGTGTCTCCTGGGAATGCCCATTAAGGACTGAGTTTCCTGGCAGTCTGCATGAATGACATCCTCCACAGACATATTCATCTGTTACAGAGCAGAAGGCAATTAGTGGTACTGAACCCCTGTTTCATTTCACAGTCTGGCAGTTAGCTAAGAGGAGTAAGGCTACAACTCAGTCAGCACTGAGGATTAAAGCTATGAGTTGTTAAGCTGCTTCTAGCAGTCTGTGGTTTGATTCTCAAAGTCTCTATTTCTCTACTGAATGACTGAGAAAGTCATTTAACTAGATAATGGTCTTGGACAACTGGTAAATTAAGCTACGCTCCTAAATGATTTTTAGGACCACACTACACACCTAATAACTATCTTTGAACCTATCGGGTCTCCATAGTCTCTGCCTTGTAGAATGTCCTGTTAACATTGTTGATTCATGAACTTGTACTTCAACCATTACCACAGATTTTTCCGTAAGGGATGAAGTGGTGAAGGCAATAGCTGAATGACATTCTGCTGGAGTAACAATGTTGAAGCAGCTGCAGTATCCTGCCTCACTGGGTTTAGTATGTCTCCACAAGTCAGTTTCTTCTCATCAGCCACATTAAAGCAAAGGGATATGGGAAATGATATTACCACCACCTCAGAATAATAATACTTATTAAGCCAACCAATATAAAGTAGTTCTTTTTTACAGGGGCAGAGGAAAAGCATATTTGGTTAGTGCCACAATCCACTCTCCTCCATAACTGCACTTATGCCTGCCCTGCAGCAAACCATAACCCACATTATCCAGAACCATGTAAGTGCCAACCAACAACATGTAGTACCATTGCAGTCAACCACCAAGTAATTCCTCCCTGTCATTAAGTCATTCTTGAACAGCACAACTACTTAACATACATGTCATTGGAGGCAGCTATAGCAACATTGTCCTTCTAACATATGAGTCTATAGATATAAATTTTACTCAGAACTTGTCCAAGCCAGAGACAGATTCAAAAGTGATAACATATACCACATCCCTAGTCATGTGACTCAGCGCATGACTGTTGGGAGCAGAAAAATCACAAAGCCCGATCAAAAGGAAGTTAGTGTAGCAGTTATGTCTCTGAACTGTTAAACAGCTGCTTTCTTTATCCAAAGGTGTGATTCTTTCCTCCTTTAACTGCCTACTCTGACTCTGAGTATATTAATGAACCATATGGCGCTCATGAAAAGGAACACTTATAGGTTCATAGGTTCATAGGTTGGTACTAGGCTATCAGCCCTAGGGCCTATACAAGCCTAGCCATAACAATTCCCTGGCTATTTCTTCCCACACTATTTACTTCCCTGGACCTCTGTCTAGCAGGGCAACTGACATGATCCCTGGGGTGAATTTCCTTTCTCCCATCCAATCGTCAAGGTTTCTTTTGAAGAGGGCCAGAGAGTGACTCTGCTTGACATGTATGGGCAATCTATTCCAGAGTCTGGGGAGTCTCTGGGTCAGGAACCTATCCCTTCAGCATGTTTTGTTTATTGTGATCCCTGGAGCGTGTGGCTCTGAGGGATTGGGATTTCTTTAAGTGTAGCATGTCAAACAGCTCTGAGTTTGACATGGCCTTGTACGTTAAGCAGAGATCACCTCTGAGTAGATGATATGTGAACACAGTCTAGCTGGAGTTTTTTAAGGCGGTCAGCGTAGGGCATCTGCTTTAGGTCTTTTAGATTCTTTTAGTGAGGTATTTCTGCGGCCTTTCCAGTTGTTGCAAATGTCTTGAGAGGTACATACCAAACGGGGCGTTGTATTCTATAATGGATCTAATGAGGGATAAGTACAGTGGGACAATGACCTCCTTTTTTCTGGATGAAAAGCCCTTAGTGATGAGGTGTGCCACATAGAAGGATTTCCTGACTGTTGTGGCAATGTGGTTATCGAAGGTGAGACCACTGTCCACCTGTGTCCCTAAGTCTCTTATCACACTTTCGGTGATTAGTGTACTTCCACCTATATGGTAATTCATGGATACATGTTTTTTCTCAAAGGGGATAACTATACATTTCTTGGCATTGAGCTTGAGCCCATGGCTCTGGCACCAATAATCTGTTTCTGTAAGGCCCTTTTGTAGAGTATCCACATCATTTGGGGATTCAATAATGGCTCCCAGTTTGCAGTCATAGGTTCATAGGTTCATAGGTAGGTACTAGGCTATTGGCCCTAGGGCCCATACAAGCCTAGCCAAAAAATGTACCCTGGCTTTCGCCACCCAAGAAAATTATTTTCCTGTGCCCCTGTCGAGCAGAGCCACAGAAGTGATCCCCGGGGTGAATTTCCAATTTCCCATCCAATCATCAAGATTTTTCTTGAAGAGTGTTAATGAGGAGCTCTGTTTGACATAGATAGGTAGTCTGTTCCAGAGTATGGGAAGTCTCTGGGACAGGAATCTATCCCTCCAGCATGTTCTGTTTATTGTGGTGACAAGGTTAAGGTCCCTAGCGCGTGTAGCTTGGAGGGATTGGGATTTCTTTAAGTGGAGAATGTCCAACAGCTCTGGGTTTGTCATAGCTTTGTATGTTAGGCAGAGATCGCCCCTGAGTAGGCGATATGCGATGGAGTAAAGCTGTAGTTTTTTGAGACGGTATGCATAGGGCATATGTTTGAGGCCAGTAATCCTCTTTGTGAGGTATTTCTGTGGTCTTTCCAGTTGTTGAAGATGTCTTGTGAGGTACATACCAAAAAGGGCGTTGTACTCTATAATGGGTCTAATGATTGATGAGTAGAGGGGAACAATTACCTCTTTTTTTCTGGATGAGAATCCTTTTGTGATGAGATGAGCCACGTAGAAGGATTTCCTGACCACTGTGGTGATGTGATTATCAAAGGAGAGACTACTGTCCACCTGTGTCCCAAGGTCACTTATCACATTTTCGGCACTAAGTAGACAACCAGCTATGTGGTAGTTCATGGGTACAGAGTTTTTACCAAAGGGGATGACAATACACTTTTTGGCACTGAGCTTCAGGCCATGGCTTTAACACCAGGTATCTGTCTCATTGAGGCCCTTTTGTAGTTTGTCCACATCATTAGGAGTTTCAATTATGGCTCCTAGTTTGCAGTCATCTGCAAACTTTGTTAGCCAAAGACCTTCTGTGTTGGCCTGCACTTCAGAAAAGTAGATACTAAACAGGAGAGGATGCAGGACTGAACCCTGTGGTACTCCACTTGTCACTGGTCTGATGTCGGATTTGGAATCCGCTACTTTCACAGTGTGGGTTCTGTCCATGAGCCAGTTGGCAACCCATCTTGTGACATAGGGATTTATACCTAGTTTAGTGAGCTTATCTATAATTCCAGAGTGGGGGATGGTGTCGAAAGCCTTGGTGAGATCTAGATAAGCTGTGTGAACCATTTTACCCTCATCTATGGCTTTGGTGACTGTTTCAAAGAAGTCAATCAGGTTTAGGAGACATGATCTGCCTTTTACAAATCCAAACTGAGTAGGGTCCAGAGTTTGGAGATTACCAATGTCTTTGTTTATGAGTTCCATGATGATACGTTCCATGGCCTTCCAGACCAGGCTCGTCAGGCTAATGGGGTGGTAGTTCCCGGGGTCTGTTGTGGCTCCCCCTTTATGGAGTGGGATAACTGTCGCGGTGCACCATTCAGTGTAATTTTGTTATCCAGAGTCCCTTAGTGTTGGCCTGTACTTCAGAGAAGTAGATGCCAAACAAGAGCGGTCCCAGGACTGAACCCTGAGGTACTCCACTTGTCACTTGTCTGGAGCTGGATTTGGAGTTGGTTACTTTTACAGTGTGGGTTCTATCAGTAAGCCAGTTAGCAACCCATTGGGTGATGTAGGGATTAATACCCAGCTTAGTTTATCTATGATTCCAGAGTGGGGGATGGTGTCAAAGACCTTGGCAAGGTCTAGATAGGCTGTGTGGACCACCTTACCCTTGTCCATGGCTCTGGAGACTGATTCAAAGAAGTCAATCAGGTTCAGGAGACAAGATCGGCCCTTCATGAACACAAACTGGGTGGGGTCCAGTGTTTGAAGGTTGCCAATGTCTTTCTTTATAAGTTCCATGATAATACACTCCATGGCCTTGCAGATAAGACTTGTCAGACTGATGGGACGGTAGTTTCCGGGATCCAAGGTGGATCCCCCCTTGTGGAGTGGGATAACCGTAGCTGTGCGCCATTCAGTGGGCACGAAACCTGAGGTGAGGCTATGATTAAACATGACACTTAGGTGAGGTGCCAGTTCATATTGTAGTTCATGTAGTACACAACCCGGGATGTCATCTGGTCCCATGGATGCTGTATTCTTAGCTTTGGAGAGTATGTTTTTTACCTGTGTGGCTGTTATTACCGGAATTTGGCAATCTTCGGGTATTGAGATGGGCCATTTAGGGGGTGAGAGGGGGGTGAAGTTGGCACTGAATCGATCTGCCAGGATATTGGCAATATCCTTGGGATCAGTATATTTAATGCCATTCTGTTTTAGCTCAGAGCAGATCTGAGCATTGCCATTTAGATTCTTGACATAGTTATAGAATGCCTTGTGGTTGTCTTTGGAATCTTTGGCAATTTTATTTTCATAACTAGCTTTGGAGGATTTTATGAGGGATCTCAGTTTCTTACTGAGGCTTGTAAGGGAGTTTTTTGCATCCTGGGATTTTCCTCTTTTCTGCAACAGTTTCTTCCTTTTGTTGTAAAGTTTGTTTATGGCAGGGGACCACCAGATTGGCTTCCTTTTTTTGGATGAGAGCATCTTGGTTCTATTTGGGATGGCACGATTCATGCATGAGTGGATGTGCCTGTACAGTGCCTTAGTGTAGGATTCAGCAGTTGAACTTTCAGTTCCTATCTGCATGGGTGTCATGAAGTTTGTCACTTCTGACTTGACTAGCATGAAGTTGGCTTTGGAGAAGTTTTTTATGGAGGTTTCCATTACTGGGGGGTAGGGGTGGGATGTGGATGTTAAAGGTGATTAGCTTATGGTCAGACCTGACTAACGAGGGGGTGACCATAGGTGTGGAGCATCGATTTCCCATGTTGGTAATGACCAGGTCTAGGATATTGGACCCCTTGGTGGGACTACGTCCAGCAGGCTTACCTAATTAACAAATTATGTCTGTATGACTCTGAGCAAGTCATCAGACATTACTCCTGAAAAGAGATACTGGCGTCCAATAGGTTTACCTGACTAGCAAAAGTGTAAAACAGTCCTCAATAAAACAGATGTTTGATGGAAGTCTGCTGGTGCTCCTATAATGAAAGTGTATAACCTTAGACTACCATGGTGGTAAGAACACTGGCTACACACAGTCAAGGAGACTCTCTTTATGCCTCAATCTCTTTTTTCATAGGCAGGATCTGGTTCCCACACTCCTGTTGCCATCTTTCAGTAGCCAACATGCAAGAACAAATGATTCACATTGTGGAGCCCTTCGCTGGAGTCAGTCAAAGAAAATGAAATGTCATCAATATCACTGCTGGCCTCCACAGCATTAGCTCAGTAAAACAGCTCAACTAGACTCAGAAATGTCAGACTTGGACACCATACCCCAAATCCTCAAACACTCAGCCCAACTAGTACTCAGTTACTCAGTGAATCATTTTCCATGATCCACCATTTATCCTTCTCATGGAAATGAAAGAAGAATGGTAATTTACTTGATGTCTTAGCCAATTACCTCATGTCAGCATGAACACCACCATGGGTCGCCACTGAAAATAAGCAATGCCTACTGGTATACAACTGTAACACAAAAAAGTAAATACAAATCAAATAATTATGTTTGAGACACAAAACACATGTGGACATAGACAAGCATACATGTACACAGATGGGTAGACACACACACACAGACACACACACATATACACACACACACACACACACACACAAATGCAAACAAGTGAATTTTAGAAGAAACACCTTTAATGTTTCAAGATTTGTACAATTATTTATTTATTTGCTTGGTTACTAACTTACTTATTAATTAAATCTGTTTACCTGAATAGTGAAACTCAGCTGAAGCCCATTTCCAGTAAAGGCCTGGGCAGAAATGCATAAGCAGGCTTAGCGTTCCTTAAGTTACTTAAGGAACATCAAGAAGAGGAGGAATCTAAGTTAACTAAATGGATCGATGGGCTAATGGACAAGCTCGGTTTGGCTGCTTCTCCCAGACAAATCGATGATTTTTTGAGGCATATACAAGCAAAATTCAACTCATTAGACAAATCTCTCAGAGAGAAAAAAGAAAAGAAAGTTAATAGGGACCGCAGATTGTACCAGGAGAAAAAGATTGTTTCCACCTTAAAACCGGCCTGCAACATTTCGGAAAGGCTGACATCACGGCGTGTAAACACACAGGAGGAGGAAACCAACAGAAAGGATGGGGGTCAATGGCAGAAAAGAAAATAGAAACCAGAGGTCTTCTTTATCTCCTTATCACTCAAAGCATTTGCAGGAGAAGAGGGGAGCACAGGTCGATCATTGGGAGGCTCCTGTGGAAGTGAGGAGAGAGATTCCACCACGGCAGAATTGGAGCAGTCACAGTAGTTTATCTGCAGCGCAGGTAGTAGAACTTGTAAGCCAAGTAAGTGTTTATCCAGTTTTTCACAGAGACAAGAGGTAACAGTGGTATCCAGTATTCAGTACATACCCATGACTTTCAAGATTTATAATTTGTCTTCCAGAGTGTTCACAGAGGCAGAAACTGAATTGTTAAAAAGGGTTTTAACTTTGTGCCCTCTAGAAGGGCGGACATTGTGGACACAATAATAGATTTGAAAGCTTACACACGTAAACTTCATTTGAAGTTTATTATGGGGAATCAAGAGGGCAAGCCTGAAGGGGATTTTATTGTACTCAGTGTTAACCCACCTTTGCATTCAACGATTAAGGCTTTTGAAGATTTCTGTGAGGTAGAAATTAGAGATTTATTAAGTAAAAAAAGCAAAAGGAAATACTTCAGTATGACTGCATTTGAACAAAGTATGTTTAACTCTATCATTAATGATTGTTCCATTAGAGTCATGCATGCTGACAAGGGGGGCTCTATGGTAATAGTAAATACAGAAATTATATTAAGGGCATCTATACTTTGTTAGCAGATGAATCTGCATACAAAACAGTATCAAAGGCAGATGTTTTTAAGGCATACAAAGGAATGGATTCATGGTTTGAGAATGCATTTACAGGAGGTATTATTTCCAAAACTATGTTTGATTTTTTTCGAGTTGACAAACCCAAGATAGGGCATCTTTTTGGTATCCCAAAGATACACAAAGATGAGCAGTTTCCTCCCTGTCAGCCCATTGTTTCTTTACCGGCATCCAAGTTAGAACCTTGTTCTAAATTTATAGACAGGACTTTACTTAAGTTGGTTCAGAACACAGAGTACTTTATTAGGGATTCTTTTGATTTTTTTTTAAGCAAAATTAAAAGCATTAAAATAGAAACGGGATTTTTTAGTTACAGTGGACGTGGCATCATTATATACTTGTATTCGTCATGAAGTGGGTTTAGAATGGGTGGGTTATATGTTGATTAACAGTGAGGAGTATGATTTGGAAGAATGTAAGTTTATGTTGGAATGTATTGACAGCATTATCTCATACATTTTTTTTGTTTTTGACAATAAGTATTTTTTACAAACAAAGGGTGTGGTGATGGGTGCAAGGATGGCTCCCAATTACATTAATTTGGTAATGGCGTACTGGGAGACCAACATCATGTCTAAGATTGTCAACAGAGAAAAGATTGCAGCTTATTATCACTTTATTGATGACCTCTTTTTCATTTGGAGGGGAACAAAGTGTGAACTTTCAAAATTTGCAGACGATATGAACAATAGCACCTCCTTTTTAAGATTCACTGGTGGTTGGAATACTTCGAAAGTTTGTTTTCTAGATATAGAAGTCTTGAAAGAAGAAGTGAAGGATGTATTGGACTCAGTTATTAGTTATAAAAATGTAGCTAGTAATGGTTTGCTGCATTACTCTAATATGCATCCCACTTATGTCAAGTATAACATCATTAAAGGGCAGTAAATAGGCTTACCAGTGATGAAACAAAGTTAGATTCTTTAGTGGAAGAGCTACAATGTAGGTTTAAAAAAGAGGGTATCCCCCTGAAATAGTCAATGAGGTGTTGAACATCAATTGTAATAAGAAGGCTACAAGATGTAACAGACAAGGTGATCAAGATTGGGTTACTTCTATGTTGCTTATGTTCACCATAGATAGTAAAGAATATATTATTATATAAGATATTATATCCAATAATTGGAGAATTTTAGCATCTAACAGTGATTCAAGGGCAGTTATAGGAGAAGCTCCCCTTTTGTAAACAAAAGAGCTAAGAATTTCAAGGAGATGTTGGAAAGTGTACATAACAAGGGGGTTAGCAAAAGTGGAGGTACTTTTAAGTGTAAAAGTTGCAATTTTTGCAAATACATTTCAGAAGGGGCGCATTTTGAAGTTTCCAACCAAAGAAGAGAATGGAAGGTTCCTGGAAACTTCAGTTGTAAATCCACCTATGTGGCAATTAAAAATAGAATATACGAACATTATTATACCATCAGAAAGAATAACTTGGAAAATGCCTTTTACAAGCACACCCTTACATGTGCAGGTGACAAGAATGGAGTTAAATTTTGCTTTGGGGTTATTGATCATGTTCCCCAGGATTTTAACAGAGACAGAGATGGGGAACCTGATTATAGGGAATTTAAATGGCAGATTTTGTTGGATGCATGTAGGGCACCAGGTCTGAACAATGGAGTTAACTACAAAGCAATTCTAAAAAGAAAGGCATATTATAACAAATGCAAATAGAATGTACATTTTAAATGTTAACATTTTATTTAAGCGATATGTTGTATATGTGGTTGCCCCCTCCCCCCTTTTTTACTTGAATTGCTCATGTGAATTTTTTAAGTGAGTGGTTTTAGGTAAATGTTTTTTCCAATTTATTAATTGGAATTGAGATATGATTGGTTAAGATTTCTAACCATTGTATATAAGAGGATTACATTCATTGAATTGTTTGTTCTGAAGAAGGCCAAAGCTTTTGGCTGAAAGCGCTTAACTTGTGGTATTAAAGATTCATGCAAAGGATTCAGTGACTCCACTTTTTCTTGTGTTTTTGCTTGGATTTGTGTTACGTTACACAAGCTTGAGACATCTGAGGCAGTTTTCTCTTCTCTTTATGAAATAATAAGATTTATAGTAGACATTTATTTATTTATTTATTTATTTATTTGACATTTGACATTTGTTTACCGGGGTGGTCTGACAGGGTCTACAGAACCAGTTTTCAGCAAAGGCCCTGGGAGAAAAGCTCCACATACAGTACAATACAAATACAGTAAAATCCAATACAATACAAATGAGATTAGAAATACTATACAAAAATAAGTTGAAAGAACAAACTATGTTACAAGATGTTACAATGTAAACTACACATATAGACGATTATATAGAGGTAAAACATTATAGACAATAATAGTCACTCTCACTATACATGATGTAGTGTCCAAAAAATAGTATGTAGGTAGTGCAATGTCTGACATTGACTTGCTATAGTATATGAAAAAATGGAATGTTAGTTTCAGTTACTAAAATGCCAGAAAGTTAGTGATGCAGAAAGACAGTGAGAGAGTTAAGAAGAATAGAGGCATTACAGCCTGAGCAGTAGCTTAAGGATATGGTATAAGAACAGAAAAGGAGTTAGAAGAGCCTTAGGATCTTGCAGACTGTGAAAGATTGAAATGTGACAGAAGATGAGGATGAGGCTAGTGTAGAAGAAGAGGAAGAACTGTGCATTAGGCAGGCTTTATGCAGGAGCAGAACCATGCATTTTTGAGATGATTTTTTAAAGAGACTTTGAAATGGGTTAAGCCAGGCATAGACCTGGTACCTAGAGGTAGTGAATTCCAAAGTATAGAGACAGAGTATGAATAAAGAGAGTGACCTGGCTTTCTTGTGGGTTTTGAGATAGCTAAGAGATTTTTGTCTTCTGTTCATAGGGATCGATTTGGTGTGTAAGGTGTGACTAGCTTGGCTAGTGCAGGGCAGGCAGTAGGCTTTAAAATAAGGTTATGAAGGTGGACAGCTGAATAAAGGCAAGTCGGTCAGGGAGTTCAAACAAGTTTAATTCCAGGAGTGGTTTACAGTGTTGTGTGTGATATTTAGAGTTTGTGGCAAACTCTGCAACTTGTAGTACCGTTCCATCTTGCTTACGGTAAAAGTTTGTAAGTTAGTTAGGATAGGGGCACCGTAAAGAAGGGAGGGAAGTAAAAATGTTTTGGTTGCTGCAGTAAAGAAATGTTTGTTTCCCTTTAAGAGTCCCAGTTTTTGATGAGTTTTCTTTATATTTTGCTGTATATAGGGGTTGAATCAAAATTTATTGTCAATTATAACTCCTAGAAGTTTGGTTTTCTGCACTATTTCGATGACAGTGTTGTCAGATGCAAGGATGTTAAAATGATCAGTGACAGAGGAGGTGATTTTGGGATGAAAGAGTACTGTTTTTTTTTCTTTGGATTAAGAAAAAGTTGGGCATTTCTTAGCCAGGATTTGACTGCAGTAAAGGACTGTTGAGTTTTTAAAAGTAGCTCTGGTAGCAATTGAGCAGTACAGATTGTGGTGGAATCATCAGTGTATTGAATGAGGATCCCAGGGTGAGAGGCAGCATGAAGGTTGTTTGTGAAAATGTTGAAGAGTAGGGGTTCTAGAATGGAGCTTTGAGGGACTCCAGTAAGGCTGTGGAGAATGAGTGAGAGTTCATTGGACCATTTCATTGCTTGTTTATGATCCTTGAGGTAGCTCTGAAACCAATTTACTGTGTTATGTGAGAAGCCCAAGTTAGACAGTGTGTTCAATAGTAAGGGGTGAGACACTGTGTCAAAGGCCTAGGAGAGATCAAGGAATACTGAGGCTGTATAGCATCCTGCATCTCTGGCCTTATTCACAGTGTCTGTAAAAGATAATAGGGCTGTAGTTGTGCTGTGGCTAGGTCAGAAGCCATGTTGGGTTTTTGTTTAAAAGAGTGTTTTGCAATAGATATTGCATTAGATGCTGATGGATTCCTCTCTCAAACATTTTGGATATGGGTGACAAGATGGATATAGGACGGAAATTGGATGGATCAAAAGTGTTGCCTCCTTTGTGGATGAGGGTGATGTGAGATTGTTTCCATATGACAGGTACTTCTGATTCAGATAAAAGACCTATTTATAAGGATACTGATTGGGTAGGTGACTGAGTTAGCAGCCACTTTGAGGTATTGTGGTGGAAGATTATAGACGCAGGTAAAGCAAGGTTTAACTCATTCCCTCCAGTAGAGCTTTTCTGAGTGTGTACCTTTAACTCCCAGTGAGTGTGGCTTCAGCCTATAAAAAATGAAGTTATCACCTTACAGTTCTAACAAAGGCTCATTAACAGAGTTCAAATATCAAAACAATTGTGTTTGCTATCATGTATGCTTCAAGATAAAATATTCTGATACCTTTTATGTAACATGGTTTTGGAATTATTAATGCAAATATGAACAGGCAATATTTGACACCTAGAAGAGCAGTAGGAGGTAACTGCAGAAATGCCTGGAGACGTCACTCAGCTGTAATGAGTTAAGTTTTGTAGCAGTTTCTTAATGGTGTCAGTTGGTATGGACTGAAATGAGAATGGGGTTTGTATGACATTTTGTTAAGTGGGGGGATGGTTAATGACAGAGTTAAAAGTAGCTGATGGTCTGGGGTTGGTGTCTGAATAGGTTGAAGGGTGGTGAGGTCCAGCATTAGGGGTGCTAGTTAGTAGGACTGATATTGATTTTATGAAGTGTTTGTTAAAGTTTTAGGCTATTTGTGATGGAGGGGTATCAGGTGATAGGGTGTGTTCTCTATTCATTCCAGGGTTAAGCAGAGAAGATATGGAGTGTCACAATTTACTGGGGTTGATTTTATGTTGGAGTTGAAACTGGGAATAATATGACTTCTTACATCTGTTGATTATGTTTATCACTTTGTTACATAGTGTTTTGAAATTAACATGATTTTGTTAATTTTTGTTTTATTTCCAGGTTGACCTGACTTGGTCCCTTTGCTTCATCAGGTGTTTACATTCCTTAGAGAGCCATGGTGCTGAGTTCTTTTATTCTTTTCATATGAATGGGAGCTGGGGTATTAAGTATGTGAAGGAGGTGTTATTAAAGTATAGTACAGCCTCATTATGGGGAAGTTTGGGAGCTGGGGTAATAAGTATGTGAAGGGAGGTGTTATTAAAGTATAGTACAGCAGCATTAAGGGGTAGTTTGGGAGCTGGTGTATTAAGTATGTGAAGGGAGGTGTTATTAAAGTATAGTACAGCATCATTAAGGGGCAGTTTGGGAGCTGGTGTATTAAGTATGTGAAGGAAGGTGTTATTAAAGTATAGTACAGCCTCATTAAGGGGTGGTTTGGGAGCTGGTGTATTAAGTATGTGAAGGAAGGTGTTATTAAAGTATAGTACAGCCTCATTAAGGGGTGGTTTGGGAGCTGGTGTATTAAGTATGTGAAGGGAGGTGTTATTAAAGTATAGTACAGCATCATTAAGGGGTAGTTGTTTAAGAGGTGTCCAGTCTATTTCCTGTAGGAGATTGTTGAATTTATGCTGACAAAAATTAGTTGAGTTCCTAACTGATTTTATAGTGTGTACTCTTAGTTGTTGGGAGTTTGTTCTAAGGGAATAAACCAGCAGATGATCACTCAGGGAGCTAGGCAGTGTACCGGAAGAAGGGTAATTTGTGGGGTGGATTACTAGGATCCAGTCTAGGGTGAATGGGCAGGTAAGATCTTTGCTGTATCTTGTTGGAGTATTGATAAGCTGAAAAAAAAATTCAGATTTATACTATTTGTGGAGCAGTTGGAAGCTATGTTTGTCAATTTATATTTACGTCTCCTAAGATTATTGTTTCCAGGGTTATTGTTTGGGACGTCCAGGATAAAATATTTTCCAACACTGGTATATTGTTACCTGGTGGGATATATATTACTATTATGCAAATTACTTTTGATATGTTGAGGTTCAAAAAGAGATTAGTACCTCAACATTGGAAAAGATGGGTATATTACTGGTGTAGGGTGTGATGTTGAGTGTAGGGGGATATAGAAGGGCTATCCTCCCCCCTTTTTTAGATCTATCTCTTCTGGTTATTGCAAAGTTTGGAGGTATTATTTCTGAGTCTTTTACATTGAGGTGTAGCCATGTTTCCATAAGGGCTAGCATGACAGGTTTATTTTGATAAATCCAGGAATGCAGTGGGGCTATTTTATTACATATACTTCTAAGATTCAGTGTATGTATGTTTAAATCTTTGGGATTACTCTTGTGGTTAGAATTAGAGGGTAGGCAGGGTTAGGATGTATGTCTCCACATTTGAGTAGATAGGTAATAAGAAATGAGCACCATTGGAAGTATTTTTTATTCCTAGGTAATGGTACTCATGTCAAGTATGGTTTCATAAGAGGTGAGGAGGCCAATTTGTGGCTTGAATAATATGGGAGGGTATAGGGGAAAAGCTGGGAGGAAATATGTGAGACGCTGTAATGTTTATTGGGGTAATGGTTGGAGGAGGTTGTTGATGTGCATTGGTGTGTGGGGGTAAGTGAGGATATAGCTGTAACAAGGTTGAGAATTAAGTGTAAAGAAGCTAGGCAAGTTAGGAGGAACATGTCAACTGTGATAATGGGTTTAAAAATAGTAAAAGTGGTATTTATGTGTTAGAATATAATATCTAGTGTAAATAGGGATTATGTTATCTTGTGATATGTGTGCAGCTGGAAATGTTTTGACTTCAGGGTGGGCTTTGACAATGTGGTTAGGTGTTTTGCCTTGTGGTTTCTGATAAGGAGGGGTGGAGGAGATGTGACTGGTCAGTCGTAAAATTATGGTCCAATGTTAGTTTGTATGCATAGTAAGAAGGTAGTAAGCCTGGAGTTAATGCAACAGTTTGAGGTGGTGATTGTATTCTGATCGTGATGTAGAGTAAGATGCAAAGAATTACAGTTGGGGGGATGAGAATTCAAGGTGATGGATGTAAGGGAAAGCAGTTTGATTAAATAAAAGAAGGTGAGGTGTGAATGAAATGTGGTTGTGGAGAAGATAAAGTTGTATATAATTGGATCATAGCAATGAAGGGGAGTGGTTTACATGGGATATGAGTAGGGGTGCTGGGGTGGGTGGGATATGGGGGAAGGACAGGGGAGTGGAGTGAGCAAAGTGAATGGAGTGGGAAGAACCCTCCCAAATGGTTTACAACTATAAACAATCAGTGAGGTAGAATGTTCATGGATACAAAGTCAAGGTGACTGAACTATAAATACTTGACTTGAGTCACAGCATCTAATTTTATAGTTATGAGCTTTTCAGTGTCTTTCCAGGGATATGTTACACTAATAAGAGTAAAATATGCTGAAGTGTTAATGTAGCTTCACCTTCAGCAGTAAAAGGCCTGTGAGTGTGGGTGAGTAAGTGGGGGTGGGGATATCCTTCCAGCAGATTCAACACTACAAACAGAACACACTAGTGCATGACTTAACAAATTAAGTTATTAGTTTGAGTCTTGGAAATTGCCTTACATAGATTTAACTCAGTGTATTTGTTCCTTTTGAACTTTTGCAATGGCAGGTGAAATTCAGCTGTGCAAGTTCTTTAGGTAGTGGGATATGATAACTATTGAAGCACCATTAGTCAGACTTACTATGTGCTTGTTTCACTGGGAGAGAGAGAGAGAAAGTTAATAAGGATTTCTTGATGGTTGAACTAGACAGGTACAGTATATTTGTCTGTACTCATCCACATTAAGTAATGTTTGTCAAACAAGAGTAGTGCACTATATTTCACAGTTCTGTATTTCAGCTTTCTAGCCTTTAAACAGGACAATAAGAAAGTTCACAGGAGATATTTGTAGGAATGCAAGTTTGCAATTACTAAAACCAAAAGTGGTGGCTTCCACAGTATAGAAGGAGAGAAAGAAAATAAACTAAACTAACAAGAGATATGCGTGTGCATGCAAGTGTGGGGGTACTGAAGTGTAGGTTTACAGATGTTAGAGAGACAGGTAGTATGCTTATCTGTTAGTTCCCACTCTGCTACACAACATACTCCCCGGGATTCATGAAGCTTGCGCCAGGTGCAGGCGTAGCGTAGGCATTCTAATGCCAAATATGGCCACCGAGCGATTCAGGTACGATCCAATTCCACGTGCACTACCAGCGTATGCCAGAGCTGTGCAGCTCTCAGTGCATGTATGCTAATCACCCCATGTGCAGTAGTGCAGCATGCAAATGAAGGTACATAACGATTCATGAAGTGGTGCAGGCGTAGCTTAAGCATACAGAAATGTAAACCAAAAAAAGGTTTACATTTTTTCAAACAGAACATCGGAGCCATGAAAGCAGACCAAACTTAACAAACAAAGTTAACATATGCCAAAGGCTGTATCACACGGCGTAGCAGTATAACACCGAGGAGTGGCCTGGAGATATAAATGACATCAGCAGAGGGATGTGCCACCGTAGCTGTAAGCACATTGGAGCATTGTTAATCCGGATTGCCCATTGCTAAGTAAAGCCGTAAGATAGGGGTGTGAATGTAGCCATAGCTTTGCTTAGCTGAGAGCATACAAGGTGACTGAAAGTGCATGTGTACGCGGATGACAACGCGCTCGAAACCCGGTAAACGTCTGCACAAGGTGCACACCACAGCTGAAACAGGAAGGTTACGGAAAGACAATAAGGAAATGCCGCAGCAGGGTAATTGGAGTACAACTGAGTAATTAACACCTATTAACTCACAGTGGGCCATTGACGGTAGCTCACAAGGCTGCTAGCAGCAACCTCCAGAACAGGAAAGGGGAGGTGCTGGATTGCATAGAAAAGAGAACTGTCACAGCAGAGCAAAGCAAACCTGCAGTAGACTGGCTATAGAACACATTTCGCAACACAATCTTGGGTTGGGAAAGTACAAAACAAGAAAGCAGGCTGCTGGATGCATGCCTGACAATAGGAGGGGAATCGGTTTGAAAAATGAAGGCAAGGGCAAGAGGTGATCCACGGCAGCCAAGTGTAATTCAAGACCAAAGGCACCACAATAGCAGTACCTGCAATAAAACACATAAGTAAGATACCCTACAGCTCGGATTGTACATACGCACCCTGTGACATCATCAGCTTCCAAAGCACAATAGTATAAAGTGTGAAGGCACCTCACACACACTCGTGTATTCCCAAATACTGCACTACTGGTGTAAACAGACAGGGAACTTTTACAATGTACATGTTGGGAGCTGCCATAGCTTTGATTCATTGGCCTGTGTTGGAGACTTAAGGTGGTGTGGAGGATGATGCTGACAACCACCTCAGGCACCAGAGGAGGAGGACAAGAATGGTCAGACCAAGGGTAACCTACCAGGGGCTAGATGATCTGGAGATAGCAGAGCCTTACAGGGTGGACAGGGACATCATACAGCAAATCGTTGAGCTGTGCCAGCCATGCCTCAGAGCCAGAAACAACAGAGGGGAACCCATCCCAGTGGACACAAAGGTATGTGTAAGCTTGAGAATACTAGCCACAGGTACCTTTCAAAGGCCAACTGGAGATATCATGGGGATCTCACAGGCATCAGCATCCAGGGTACTCCACCAGTTCCTGGATGCCATGTTACCACATGCCAATGAGCATATATACTTCCCCCGAACTCAGGAGGAGTTGGCCAGCAATATGCACCTCTTCCACCATGTGGCAGACTACCCAGAGGTACTGGGTGCAATAGACT
Source organism: Protopterus annectens (assembly GCF_019279795.1). Classification (NCBI taxonomy): domain Eukaryota; kingdom Metazoa; phylum Chordata; order Ceratodontiformes; family Protopteridae; genus Protopterus; species Protopterus annectens. The sequence continues at coordinate 1,661,534,726 of NC_056729.1, forward strand.
GCATGCACATACACATCAAGTCACCACCCAGTGAGCATGGTGGGCACTACATAAACCGCAAGGGATACCACTCCATCAACTGCCAAGTCATGTGCAATGCCCAGGGCATTATCATGGATGTGTGTGCTGGCAGCCCTGGAAGCTACCATGACTCCCACATCTGGCATGCCTCACAGCTGTACCAGGTATTTGTCAGGGGGGACATCCCATATGGCCAGCTTGTGGGGGATGCTGGCTATGCACTGGAGCCATGGATGATGACTCCCATCAGGAATGCACACACATCCATGCAAGAACGCCATAATGAGGCACACGCACAAACCAGAATCATCATAGAGTGTGTGTTTGAGATGCTAAAATCATGGTTCTGTTGCTTGGCCATATCTGGTGGAGCCTTGCAGTACTCTCCAGGCATATGTGCCCACATCTTCATAGTATGTGCCATGCTACATAATATGATCCTGCGGAAACAGCTACAGCAGGGACATAATGGTGAAGGCCCTCACAGCCCACCGCAATTGCCAAGGGCACCACAGGCACAGAGGGATTCAAACCACGAACACCCTGTGCCAACCCCAGTAGGCAGACGGAGGTGTGCCCAGTATGCCCATGCCTTGGCAAAGAGGGAACGTATAGCACATACACTGACAGTGTAGGCCCCTATGGAATGACACACTTCTCCACCTGCACACACAGTAAAAGGGATGGCACACACACACAACCACCTGTAAATTGTCATGTATAGGTGGTCTACTGTGTGCATCCTACATAGGCAGCCCTCAACTATTGCACACACAACTGCTATTGGCACAAGGTAAGTCAATACCTGAACAGTAAGTTAAGCTAACAGCATGTGTTGATACTGTAGGTTCCTAGGTACATCGGTAGGTACATGGCTAACTGTCAGAGGCCACTCATAAGCCTAGCCAAAATGTGTCTGCTGTTGCCACCCCATTGATTAACTAACTGTCCCCCTGTGGAGCAGAGCCAATTGTGGGATCCCTGGGGTGTAACCACTGTTCCCCACCCACTCTGCAAGGATTCCCTGGTGTGTTAATGTGGGGCTCCATATAATGTAATCAGGGATGTAGTTCCAAAGCATGGGGAGTACCCATGACAGGTATCTGTCACCCCAGCATTCTTCAGTTATGGTAGTAGCAAGGTGTAGCACATTACAGTGTGTGGCTCACTGTGATATGGATTCCCATAGCTGGAGCATATCCATTAAGCATCACTTGGACATACCATTAATGGGTATCATCCATATGTACACCAGCTGAGTTACACATTTGTTTGCAGTATGGAGGAACAACCATAGTACACTCTACATACTAAACACCATAACACTTGTACATATCCCAGATGCCTCAGTGGTAAAGCCACTGACTGTCTCATGCATGGTCTCGGTTCCAAGACCTACAAGGGCTGTTACGTAATTCTGATGTCCTGAATAATGGATGGTGGATGCAGGTCATTAGAGCACATTTAAGCACAAGTTAGCAGGTTTTTGTGCCAGTAAGTGCCGGTAAGCAGCGTTTAAACATGACTACATGGATATGCGCAACACAGGTCTAACCTTTGCTGAATATTGTGCAGATCACGGGCAAAGCTGCCCAGAACTGCTGAAATGTACGTTATTTACCCTTGAACTAATAGTGCCTGCTCTGAGAGGTAAAATGACCACTGCCAGGAGTAGAACACGCAACGATGTACACAATCTTCACAATAACCTACCACTAAGCTACCTGAGATGTACCAACTGCAGGTGTGTATTGTGACAGGTTAAAACACAAAAGGGCGGAGTTTGGGAAATAGTATACACCGCCATGTACCCAACAAATGATGTATTCTCTCTCTCTCTCTATATATATATATATATATATATATATATATATATATATATATATATATATATAATATAGAGAGAGAGAAAGGGTGATAGAGAGATATATGTCGATATATATGGATATACATACACATGCAAATATATAGATAATTTAACAACATCTACACAACCATGGAGGTACATATAAATAGGATACTACCAAATACCAAATGCTTTACATACCGACGCGCGTAATCATGAGGCTTAAAGACCGAAAGACCACAGTACCGGAACACCAGAACCGCGAATACTATTATCATGATGCTAAGGGACATTTAGTTAGGGCTTCTGGTGCTGCGGTTCAGGTAGGTACTGTGTGTAAGTGTGTTTCTGATTGCTGTAGTGTGTGTAAGTGTGTGTTCTGAGTGTGGTGTGTGTTTCTGGGGGACTGTAATGTGTGTTTGTGTGGGTTTGCTTCATGTGTCTGTTTGTGCTATCTCGGAGGTAGATTATTAAAGTAGGTGTGGTGTGGGGGGCGCAGCCACCCACATGGGGGGTGTATGGGGGTATGGCCATTTGGATGATTTATTTGGATGTGATGGATAGCAGTGTGTCTGTGTGTGCGTGTGTTCTGTGTTTGTGTTAGTTCCGGGAGTTTGACTGTCGCGAGTTTGAGTGTTCAGTATTGTGGGGTTTGGGAGTCTGGGAACGGTAATGTGGTAATTGGAAGTGTGTGCATTTCTGAATCCGTGGGTATGCCAAGTCTTCAAATATGTGCATAACATGGACCATAGCAATCACACGTTCTGCCACGACCGAACGTTATGAACAAAGGATATGGAGAGTATATATGTCTATACACTATTACAAATATGTGCTATGGACATGAGCCAAAGATAGGATTACCACCTGTCCCACCTTGCGAGGGGCAATCCCTCTATGTGCGGTAGTGTTCTGACCAAAATGAGTACAATTACTAATGTCCTACAATCTCAAGGCATTTGGCATGTTCCATATTTAATTTAATTGTTGCATAAAATAGTCATCTGTATCTAAAATACCTATATGTAACAAGAAACAGGATAAGCAAGTAAACCGCTACAAGAATATAAGCTTTTATATAGGCATTTATGTAAAGTTCTATACTTTGTACTGACCATGGGTATGTGTCAGCCTCTAAAATCCGACGTGTGCCCTGCAAATGTCCCACTATGGCCATTTGAAAAGGTGGCAACCCAAGCCAAAGAGGTTCAGTCACCAACACAACTCCAATGAGTGCAAATATCTGTGACAGAAATACACAGGACAGCTTTCATGCAGCAACATTTCACTACATACCGATGTATTTCCGAAGTGATTGAAGAACCAACATCACCTGCATGCAATACAGGAACCAATTAACAATAGCTTAATGAATAACCCTGCAATTACCATAGCATTAGTCTACAAAAGGATAGGTTTTCAATAGGGAAGGAGCCCTCACACACATATCAAATATGTATAAATGCAGTTCCTACACACATGCATCTGCTATGTACACCCACCTACATCTCCCCCACACCTGAAACAATTGCAATACAGACTGTAATAACATCACAAACATCCACTCACTCTATGACATCTGCAGAAGCCTTACCATACCTTGTCAGAGACACACTATAATGGCACTATGTGAAATTGTTGCTGTTGTACAATGGAACAGATGCCAATGTTACAGGGTTTGGTTGCAATAATCCTGTATCAGATGGCTGATATAACAGCTAGACTCACATGTAGAACTACATCCTCTAGCCATTACACACAATCCATGGGGGCCATGGAGTTAATATATCTCTGTGTGTCTCCATGTAACTGTTGCAATTCATCACAAACAACACATCCAGGCCATCTTCCTTGAAGGTAGGGCAAAGGGACCATGCCCAAGTGTAGTATTTAATTATACCCCACTGTTGCCTTGTCATTGGCTAATGGAGTAGCTGCACAGCTGATGTGCATGTAATCATCTACTCCGGAACACCAATTGGTGGCAGGATACCACATGTTACTGATATCTAAGTATAAAAGGATGGCTTGTCATACATTCAAACCGTATGTACATACCAGAAAAACGTTACAACAGAAAATGAATAGGACTTATATTACCATCAACTCAGGATACTAATAAGGTATGTAGAACACTCAGTATGTCAGTGTATGTAGTACCTGTTCTGTAATAATTAAAGTGCACGCAATGCATATAGTTGGAAAAGGTATTATGTAGTGATGTATTGTTGAGCATAGTAACGCTCGTAGAAATTGTGTGCACTGCTGTGGTCCACAAGGTAAACACCTCATAAACCACAAGGGATGCTATATAAGGACTTTGAACACAACAGTTCCACTCCAGGAGCTGTCAGTGGCAGGGTTGGTCCAACAAGTACGTGCCATAACGGGATAGTATATGTTGATATACTGTAACAGTAGGCATATGTATGGGCGTATAACTGAGAATAACATGTCTAAGGTGGTCCTGCTGTGCAATTATGATTTGCATTGTGGGATATTGTGGCAAAAATGTGAAATGTCCAGTATTGTAGGTAGATATGTCTAACATTTTACATAGCATTACTGTTATGTTATGCAAACATCAGGTATGTCTATTGGCATGTACAATACACAATAATAGGATACATATGACTTGTAGTCACCAGACAGTGTATCAGCATGATAGCTAATTGAAATGAAAGAGTTAGTCAATTATCCATGCCCAAAGGACATGTAATAGCTTCATAGGTTCATAGTTAAGCACTATGCTGTCTGGCCAAGGCCATTCATAAGCCTAACTACAGTGTTTTCACTTGCGACACCTCCCTAGGTTAGTGTCCTGTGCCTGTGAACAGCAGAGCCATTTGTTTCCTGCTCCTCTGTACAGCAGAGCCACTGCAGTGATCCCTGGTGTACATGTCTGTCTCCCATCCACCCATCGAGGTATCTCTTGAAGAGTGCTAGTGAGGGTCCCTGCCTGATGTACATAGGAATCATGTTCCAAAGCATGGTGAGTGTCTGGGTCAGGAATGTATCCCTCCAGCACGTACTAGTCATCATTGCATTTAGGTACATATCCCAGAGCATGTGGCTCTCAGGGACTTTTGCTTATGTAGAGCATATCCATCAATACTGTTTTGGACATGGGCCTTGAATGTTCAACAGAGATCACCTCTGAGTATGCGGTATGCAAACGAGTACAGTTGGGGTTTCTGTAATTGGGCTGCATACGTCATCCTTCAGAGGTCAGTATTCCTCTTGGTGTTGTAATGTTGTGGTATTTAAAGCCACTGCTGTTGTCTCGTAAGGTACATCCCAAATGGGGTGTTGTACCCTTTAATGTATTTCATAAGTCATGAGTCGAGAGGCACAATGGCTGCCTTTGTTCTGGCTACAAACCCATTAGAGATTAGGGGGGCCACGTAGAAGGATATCCACACCACCTTGGCAATATGGTTATCAAAGGAGTGAATGCTATCTACTTGGGTTCTAAGATCCCTTATTATGTCTTATGTATGTAGGGGACTAACACCTATGTGATAGTCTGCGGGTGATTGGTGTAATCCAAAGGGGATGTCTATGCACCTTGCGGCATGCAGCTTGAGGCCATGTTATTGACACCAGGTATCCGTCCCAGTGACACCCTTATGGAGGGTGTCTGTATCAGCTAGGGAATCAATCATGGTCTCTAGTTTGCAGTTGTCTGCAAACCTATTCAGGGTAAGTCCTCCTGTGCTAGCCTGTACCTCAGAGAAGCATATACCGAACATGAGGAGCCCTATGACCGAGGCCTGGGGGACGCCAATTGTAACTGATTTACAGTAAAACCTAGGGTATGCTACCCTCACTGTGTGGGTTCTGTCCATGAGCCACTTTGCATAACATCTCGTGACATAGGGGTTAATGTGCAGGTGTATGTGTATGTTGACAATACCAGAATGGGGAACGGTGTTGAAAGCCTTTGAGAGGTCAAGGTAGGCTGTGTCGACCTCCTTACCCTCATCTACTGCCTTGGTAACTGTCTCAAAGGACTCCACCAGGTTTAGGAGGCATGGTCTGGCCCTAACAAATCCAAAGTGGGTGGGATCAAAGGTTTGGAGGCCACCAATGTTTCTGTGACTGAGATCCATGATGATGTGCTCCACAGCCTTACAGAACAGTCTAGTCAGGCGTATAGGGCAATAGTTGCCCTGGTCCATTGTGGTGCCACCTTTGTGGAGTGTGATAACTGTTGCTGTGAGCCTTTCAGGGGCCACAATGCCTGATGCAAGGCTATTAGTGAATATGGTGCCCAGGTGGGTAGCCATTTCATTCTGAAGTTTGTGGAAATCGCAGCCTGGGGTGTTGTATGGTCACATGGATGCTGTGCTCCTGGCTTTAGAGAGTGCAGCTTTGAACTGTGTAGTTGTGATCGCAGGGACTCTGCATCATTCCTGTATAGATATGGGCCCTTTAGTGTGTGAGAGGGGTGTAAAGTTAGCACTGAACCTATCTGCCAGGATGTTGCTAATATCAGTTGGTTCTGTAATGTTCAAGCTTTACTGCTGTATGTCAGAGCAGATGTGTGTATCGCCATCAAGAGTAGTGACATTCCTCTAGAATGCTTTGTGGTAGTCCTTGGAATTAGTTGTGGTTATGTTTACATAGCTAGCTTTGGAGGATGTGATAAGGGGAGATCTAGTGAGACTATGTGATGAGTGTGGTGTGGTGCAAACGTTTAACATCACCACATGATTGTCAGGTTCAGTCTGGGTTGGAGAGAGCTTTACCTCCAGCATGGCTAGATATGTGCATCTCCCACAGATTGTAGTGTTGTATGTTAGGAGGGGAGTATTGACTGTGTACACGAGACACTTTCTGTATTGCCTCATGATGCCCATATTCATCATATAGACAGGTGATAACACTGGGAATTGACACTTGGACATGCCTGAATATTTAACTATTTCCCACTAGATATGTGAGGAAAGTATGTACAAGAGCTGTTTTACTCTAAGCAAGCAGGAAATGTAAGGACAAACAGTGTTTACCTGTAGGAAATTAGTAGGATCGAGTGCTATAGTAATTAGTAGCTCATGAAGTGCTTACATGTTCTGAACAAGTGCTGAGCATGAATAAGCAATACAGATAGGGTGTTGGATAATATAAACACACTGCCCCCCAACAGGTACACAATCACATATCCATGTACACTACAGCACCTCTGTAACCATAACTATGATGGTACAAGGTGCACTCAGGCTGCATGGGACCTGTCCACATCCCTGGTTGTATCATACACATTTGGCAAAACAGTTTGCTCTACACATACACATCATGTAAAACATAGCTTCATGTTAGTCTGTGAAAACACTGAATGGTGCACACCAACAGTTATCACAACCAACAAAGTGGAGACACCACTCATAATGGGAGGCACTACACTACTACCCTGCTGAGTCTGGTCTGAAAGTCCATGAACCTTAATCAATGTATATGTTGTTAGCAGTACAGATGTAGATGACAGTACGGATGATTTCACACTACATATCATACCTGTGACAGGTCATAGGACATCATCACCCATACTGTGTTCCACCTACACTCAGTATACTAGATGTACCTTTGTATGTCACAGGAGTGTTCTGCCAGTGGACTGTTGACAGAACCAACACTACAAAAGGTGTCTGAGTAATATGTGCATATCACACCAGTGGCAGCTACAGTAACACAGGGTTATTTTGTTGTACTCCCCCTCATTGTAGCCCATACCACACAGACAAATGGGAGGCATCTGCCTATGTAAGTATGTGAATGGCTATGACCTAGGAGCAATAGCTGACTCAGTGTTGTGAACAACATAAAGAAGGGGCTTTGTGGGTGAGGTGTGTGACATATGTGCACAATTTGACAGCTGCATATTGCATTGTCACCACTAGGTTAATAACCCTGTACCCATGAACTACCACCTAGGCAGCGATGAACATAATGGACACTGTGTGTAAGGGATGCTGCTGTGCAGTTTACCTCCCTGAGCCAGTGATGTCACCAAGCCTATTAGTTAGTCATAAGAGGCAACCCTAGTCATGACAGGGTGCTATCCATGAACATGGAAATCATTGTACAGCCATACTCATCACTCAAGTGACCAATATCGGATCACGTATCACCTTTAAGGGGTATTGGCCATGTTTTGATGGCCTACACCAGCCTTCACAATCCTCATCTCCACTATGTAGCATGATGCCTACCCTGCATAAAGACATGTTCAACACTGTGATGTCGGACATGCTACACGTACATATCCTGATCTGAAATACATACATCACGGACATTTCCTAGTACAAGGATCGTCACATGCTGGACAGATCCTTGTGTCATACACGTTACATACTCCTGCCATACTATGCAACCCTGTCCAGCAAAGCTGCACATTTCACCTCTGTCAGACATGGTGTGATGACCGCATGGTAGATGTATCATTAACTGTGTGGATCAGTTATGTGGCACTGCTTCACCTGGCACTGGAAACACGGCTGTCGGCTACATCTAGGTAACCTTACATCCTAGACTCATACATGGCCCAGGGCATACAGACTACCAGATGACCTTGGCAGTACATACTATAGTTGATAACCATCCCTGCAAATACCATCAGGCTAGTCAGTGTCCCATGTGTATCACATGTGCAACACAGGCGATACGTGGCAGGATGTTGAACTGCTGTACAGTGCCGCATAGATGTATATGGCAAAACACATGCATGTAAAGGCTTCTATGTGCATGTCTGCATTAATTGTAAGCGCTTTCAGCAAGGTGCTTACCTCGCCTTCATCAGACAAACACAGAATCAATTAGACCATCTTAAATAGACAAAATCAATTATCTTAATTGATTAACTTACACTTAATTGATAATTTGAAGATACATCAAAGTCTACTAAAAAATTAAAAAGTTATATTAACCCTATGAAAAAACTTTGTTCAGAAGATAATCAGTTGAACAAATTATTCTATTCTTTTAAAAATACTGAAAAACTCAGGAAGCATAAAAACCACATATGAAAACCACAATACAAAATCAGAAACAGAAAAGAACGTATTTATGTTCATTATAGAGCGTAAGTAAACCTACTGTTTGTCCTGACAATAAACGTAGGTAACCTAAGCTCGTTATTTTTCTAACAAATACTAATTATTATTTCTTCTAACTCATAATTAAATAAATGAGTTAGCTATAAATATTTAAAAAATAAATATTTAAAGATGAATGTTAGAAAATAAAAGTGCAACCTTGCAACACCCATGCCCATATTTGACAATAAATGATACATAATACAGTAGAAACATGATCAATCATCTTTTAAGAGCTAATAGTTTCAAAATACATCTAATAGAGATGTTCTCATTTAATCCAAGATAAATGTGGGCTCTAGTCTTGATATGCCACATTAGTTCATCAGTTTCTAAATATATTTGCCAAGGTCCCCCCCTAATATCTTGCGCTCTATGTTGCATGACTAATACCATCAGAGTTTCTAGTTTGTTTAATCCCCCCTTACACCCAAGTTTAAATATTTTTGAGAGAATGTGTGAGATGGACTTTTGGGCATCTAACAACAAGAAAAACCAACAAGGTAATCACTTTAACATTAGTCAGTCTGAACAAGAATTTTTAAAGTTGCTGCATGATTGTAACATAAGAGTCATGAAGCCTGATAAGGGGGGAGGTCTGGTGTTCATGGATCATTGTGTTTATGTAAAAAGCATGAGTGCATTACTTAACACTGACACATATAGGCAGATTAGTCTTAATGAAGTCAACTCAGCATATAAAAAATTTAAATCTATGCTGAACAACTTATTTTTAGAAGGATATATAGATTTAGACCTGCACCAATATTTATCCATGTTAGCACCCAGAACACCAGCCTTATTTGGTTCTCCAAAGATACACAAAGCCATTAACTACCCCCCCCTTCAGGCCTATCGTTGACGGCCGTGGGTCGATTACATATGGCTGTGCCAAATATGTTGACCATATCCTTAAACCTTTAGTGGATAGTGAAGCTCATATATGTAAGGATTCATGGAGTTTCCTAAGTAACATCAGTAAACTAGTATATCTTAAGGACACTTGTTTTTTAACAATTGATATTAAGGATCTTTACACTGTAATCCCACAAAAAATTGGCTTGGAGTGGATTAGAGATTTTTATGAAGAAAGAAATCCAGTGATAATACCATATATTTGATTGAAACCTTGCTTGAAATTGTCTTGACAAATAATTTTATGGTCTTTGAGAACCAATTTTATTTGCAAAAACAGGAGTCGCCATGGGGTCTCCCTGTGGCGCCAGTTTCGCCAATGCGGTTATGACACAATGGGAGAATAATTTTTTGTTTACTAACATCTTGTTTCAGAACAATGTCTCCTGGTATACCAGATACCAGGATGACATGTTCTGTATTTGGAAGGGCGACATTTCTTTGATATCAGAGTTTATTGAACAAATTACACAAACTACTAGGTTTTTGGATTTCACTTATGAAACAAGTGAAATTTCGATTAACTATTTGGATATCTTGTTAATCAACGACAAGATAAATGGAAGATATAAAAGCTTAATTTATAGAAAACCCACCTATTCAAACACATTCCTACATTTTTCTAGCAATCACCCTTACCATCAAAAGAAAGCCGTTGTCAAAGGTCAGATGGTAAGGGCAGCTAGAATAGTATCAGACAATATTGATTTTGAGTCTGAATGTGTGAACCTCACGAATATGTTTTTGAATAGGGGATACCCATATCACATGGTCACGAATATTCAGAAAGAAGTGGTTTTCAAGAGGAGTATAGGTCATTTTGTACCCTTATTGAACAAAGAGTGTTGTTCTGGTGAAGATAGCTTAGGAGATCAAATGAGATCTAATAATTTGCAACACGCTAGAATACATTACACTAGTTTTTTGTGTACATTCTCCCTGGATTACCATTTTATTAGAGATATTCTTAATAAACATTGGGAGATTATCAGAGGCGATGAAACACTGATGAAAATTTTGGGTGCAAGACCAAAAATTACTTATAGGAGGGGGCGTAATTTAAAAGCTATATTAGAAGCGAAAAGGGAACCACAGACGAACAGACTTATGGGTATGTTCAAATGTGGTTCCTGTTCTTAATGTAAATTTATTAATACTACTAATGATGTATGCATTAATGATAGAAACTATAAGATCAGTGGTAGGCATAATTGAGACACAAAAAGTGTCACCTATGTAGCATTATGCTCCCAATGCAAAGCTTATTATATAGGCAAAACTGAAAGAAAATTTAAACAACGTGTATATGAACATTGTTATGCCATCCAGAAGAAAGACCCCAATAACGCATTGGCTAAACATTGTTTAGATCACCCTGGGCATAGTTTCAAGTTCACCATCCTGCAACATAGAGCGCAAGATATAAGGGGGGGGGGCCTTGGCAAATATATTTAGAAATTGATGAACTAATGTGGCAAATCAAGACTAGAGCCCACATTTATCCTGGATTAAATGAGAACATCTCTATTAGATGTATTTTGAAACTATTAGCTCTTAAAAGATGATCGATCATGTTTTTACTGTATTATGTATCATTTATTGTCAAATATGGGCATGGGTGTTGCAAGGTTGCACTTTTATTTTCTAACATTCATTTTTAAATATTTATTTTTAAATATTTATAGCTAACTCATTTATTTAATTATGAGTTAGAAGAAATAATAATTAGTATTTGTTAGAAAAATAACGAGCTTAGGTTACCTACGTTTATTGCCAGGACAAACAGTAGGTTTACTTACGCTCTATAATGAACACAAATACGTTCTTTTCTGTTTCTGATTTTGTATTGTGGTTTTCATATGTGGTTTTTATGCTTCGTGAGTTTTTCAGTATTTTTAAAAGAATAGAATAATTTGTTCAACTGATTACCTTCTGAACAAAGTTTTTTCATAGGATTAATATAACTTTTTAATTTTTTAGTAGACTTTGATGTATCTTCAAATTATCAATTAAGTGTAAGTTAATCAATTAAGATAATTGATTTTGTCTATTTAAGATGGTCTAATTGATTCTGTGTTTGCTTGATGAAGGCAAGGTAAGCACCTTGCTGAAAGCACTTACAATTAAACAGTTTTAGTTGAGTTGCCGACTCCTATTGTTTCCTTTTCGCCTGTTTTAAAAGTTTTTTGTTTGGTTTCTTGGTGTACGCTTTTTCATGTCTGCATTGTCACAGGTCATGTCCGTTAAGGCAGTGTATGTGTTTATATGTGACATATACACAGCATCAAGTTCGACAGCATTAATGTGGACACATCCAGGCATGTGCTGATAGGTAAGAACACCAGTACAGGCAAACAGACATGCCCACATAAAGGAAGCATCAACATGGAGTATGAGCAATGTAATCAGGTGACACACATATATGGTGATAATATCCAATCCTCACTGGGTATCACAAGTGTGTGACACAAACATGTCAGTGGTGTCAGTGTCATAAAGATTTGCAAAGACAACTATTTATGTGTAATAAATGTGATACACATGTATGTACAGCTGTATCTCTGTGCATCTCTGAGATACTGTGACCTGTCTCCATCATTATGTCTTCCAGATATGCCTCGAGCAAGGCTCCCAGCCTATACCCGCTTGGAGGATGAGGACCTTATACCTTACCTCCAAGACAACTATGATGTCCTTTTTAGCCATGTGCCACAGGATGCACAGCAGTGGGATGACCTGTGGCAGGGACTTTGCAGGAGGGTTAATGATGTGGGTGGCCATAACCGCACATACCAACAGGTGCGCAAGCACTGCATGGACCTGATCAGATGTGCGAAACAGCATGCAAATGCAATTGCCAGGGAACAAGATGCAACAGGTAGTGTGCCACCAACCCAACCCCCACTCACACGTACTGAGGAGTTACTGGCCAACCTGGGGACACCGTCAGAACAGCATCCACAAGCCTTAGCTGACATCGTGGAGGTGGGTGTCTCTCAACCACCGAGCCTGGAGTTGCCTGGTAAGTCACTACTGCACATATAACTATTATATCCCATATAGTTGCATGTGCCACTGTACAATATGTAATGTAACATCATATGCAAGGCATGTATACACACATGCCACATACTATAGTATGCTACTCTGTGTATGCACACATGTGCATACTCCATAGTATATCTTATTGTACTGGTGAATGTGTTAACATGCACATTGCACCGTGTAGCTGTCATTCAGGCATGGATAATGATCATAATGCTGTGTCACCCCTATATAGGTACCTCTGGCATTCCGCTAAGACAGCAGGCCATTGCAGGTGAGACAGTTATAAGTATCAGGCATGTTAATGCACAGATCTATTTGCCACATGGCCAGTTAACACATGTACACATAATGTATGGTCCGGTCACAATATACAGGTCGCATCTGCAATCCATCACACTGGCTACCCATGTGCAATATTTACAAACTAAGTGAAACACCGACATGAAACCTCAGAAACTGTCATTGCTAGATGTGTGGACAGCTGTGCATACAACGGTGGAGGTGTTGTTCAATGTAGGAACATGTACTACACATCAGAACTACACATGTGGGGTACACAAACAGTACTACATAGTGAGCTGGAGTATAGGCAGCCCACAGGATTCAACATTGTGGAGTATGCCCCTGCTATGAGTGCACACATTGTGATGTGCCATCTGACATGTCCATGACATGTAGTGGGCCGGCTGCAACATTGTCTCACTATCCTATAAAACATACCCCACATACCAAACATACAACCCTTTGTCGGCATAACCCTGTGGACAGTGGAGTATATGACATCCATGGTTGTATGTCATATGGGACAACACAGACATGTGAGACAGATAGCCATCACAATCATTTGTCCAACACATGTTCACACATGGCCATGGAGGATGACCAGAGACATGTAGCAACACACAGTAGATGTGATGTGTTTGTGTGTACACCCTGTTGTACATTGGCTACACATGGTCCAACTATAGCCTTTGTTGAATGGTTATATTGCAGATGTGGAACACTGGACATCCTACAGGCCTGTGCACAGCTTGTGGAGACGTAACATCATTCAACCACATAAGATGTGTTGAACATCATGACTGTGTCACAGCATGACAGTAGTCACCTTTACAGCATCTACATACATACACAGACAACCATATCAGACCACAGATACATTTGGACATCACTGTCAGCCGTGCACCTCATGTGTGTGGTACACAAATGTCATGTGGGACATGGTGTATTGACAAATCTGCCATGTGTGGACATGTTTGCCAGGCAGCTAAAATATGTTTGCTGATGTGCAGGGGTGTCATCCGTATGGCCATCTGTGACCTGTGTCACACATTCCACATCATGGTTTAGTGGGCATACACCTCAGCGACGTGGGTCACAATCCACAGTATATATGCATTGTGTATGCACACAGTCATGGCTATGCACCATGTCTGTAATTCACACTGTATAGCAATAGTGATGCCTCATGATTCCATGCAATGGCACTGTGTCTGTACTTCACACTGTATAGCAATATAAATGCCTCATAATACCCTTAAATGGTCATGCACATCTGCTAAATGTGCATTTTATCTGTAGGGCAGACAGACAACATTGCAATGTGACACAATTACCCCACTGTATATGTGACAGGACACCATTGTGTTAAACATGTATGCATGTCAATGCACACGTCAGCAGATTACATGTCATACTACATGTTAATGTTAAGGTCATATGCCACACATCATCCACTGGTACTGTTAACCTGTGCTGGTCCACATGGTGTAACTCAGGGATGCATGCTTACTACCATGATTGTGTGAAATGCATGGCTTCTGCTATGACACATGCATGCTGTTTGTGCAACCCAGGGATGTATGATAACTACCACTATTATTGTCTGAGCTGCATGTCGTCTGCTGTATCACATGCATGTTACATGCCTTCTGTCAAATCACATGCATGGTGTGTGTATGTGTGTGTGTGTGTGTGTGTGTGTGTGTGTGTGTGTGTGTGTGTGTGTGTGTGTGTCTGTATTGTAATGTAGAGTCTTTGTTTGCCTTAACAGGTGATGTAGGTGCATTACCCTCCTGTGGTCCATCTGATGTTAGTGTCCCCACAAACTCTAGCAGTGATGATGAACATATGCTTGAGGCACAGGCAGGGTTGTCAGGGGCTGAATCTGTGCCATTGGTTACCATTCCACCTATATCCCCCTCATCCCCACACAGATCTCATGCCAACACATACCCCATCACCAGTGACCATAGAGGAAGGACAGTTGGCGTGTGGTAGCTTGGAACAGGAAAGTGTGGTGGCCAGGGAAGGTGTGTATTCACACCATGGTGTCAGGCAAATGACTGCAGATGGGCCACACAAGCATGTGGCCAGTGTTGCTCGTAGGAGGACCTCTGGCCGACATGCCCCAGCAGGACAGACCGCAGCAGCTGGTGTCATCAGATGCATGTTTCAGGCTGTAATGGCAGCACAGGCACGTGCTGAATGGCAGAACAGACAAGGGTAGAGGTTTCAGAGGGCTGCTATCCGTTCTTTAAACAACAACATCCAGGCATTGGCAAATGCTCAACAGCAGATTGCTGAGGTTTTGGACAGACGATTGGGTGACATGGTTGGAATCCTTGACCGTGGCATGACAATCCGTGAGCGTGAGCTGTCTGTGCTGGAATATCTGGTAGGAGTGAGGTGTAGAGCACGTGGACATAGGCCAGCTACATCACCTGGTGCAGGTCTATGTGAATGAGCTACCACACATGCCCGCTCCCATAGTGGTGGTAGCAGCAGCAGTGCAGCTGGTGCTTTGCTGTCCACACCAGGACACAGCAGGCCATGTGCATGTGGCCCTGGATGGTCCCAATGGGGACAGGGTTCCAGTGGACATGTGGCATTGGACAGTACCCAATCTGCACCTCTGCCTGGTAGTGCCCATGCAACCCCTGGCAGGCACAGGTCACGTGGCCGTGGCCGGACACTGTGAGTTGTAAAACCTGGTCTGTACAGTCTGGAGCTGTCAATAATACCCCTGTGTAGGCCAGACACATGGCAGAACTGTGTGCACACATACACATCTGTAGGGCACCACAACACTCACATGCATAACAACCACACATGGCCAATTAGATCAAAGGCCCTAACCCACACACATGATGTCATCCACTGGTGCAGCCTAGGCTCCTGGCAAACATTATCACCCTGTGCATATGATGATGCCTGTGCTGCATCCCTGTCATCCACACCATTGGTGCAGGGGCATGCTCATATGGTCTGATGCACAGAATGAACAGAATGGAGAGAAAATTGTAGATTACAATTGTTGTGTACTGTTGACATGCAACAGACATACCATGTAGTACAGGTTTAGAATGCATTGTTTTCTGTTCACAGTATGTGTCTTGGTAACAACAGTAACAGCATGTTGGTAATGATGTCCTGCTTCCCTCCTTCAGGTCTAATTGCATGTGCCATTGAGTGCCAGTGTTTGCAGTTTCCCATGTGTAAATGTGGACTACTCACAGGTATGTATGGCAATACCAGCATGCTATTCGTAGCTTCAACCTCACTGTTTGAAAGGCTGACATTCCAAAGATGTCTACACATCTACTGATCCAGGAGCATGGGAGCTGTGTACTAAGCTACAGTGGCTAGAGACGTGACATCCATACCGGGTGACATCATAGGTACAGTTACATGGGGCGGGGAGTTTACATAGCGGTCTAGCTGATGACAAGGGTAGAGGCCAGTTGATAGCTTGAGGCCTCACTGTGTAGCAGTAATACACATTCACATTACAGGATGAGAGCAAATAACTACACACACACACACACACACACACACACACACACACACACACACACACACACACACGTATTCGCACACATGTATTCAGACACACAGTAACACGCCCACTCTCACAGGGTCAACGACACTGTAACACACACACACACTTGATAGTGTTGAGGTGAGGACCCCTGCCTATGTGGTAATCACCATTACAGTACTGTGCACCCACATGATGCGACACAGAGAATACACATGTACAGGTAGTCAGTAATGCTTATGATTGACGGCATCAACAGGGTAGTAGATTGCATCACCTGGAGGGGTTAGGGGCCCTATCTGTTCACTATGGTAACATACATCCTCACTCCATGGACCAGACAGCCATACATACATACATACACACACACACTGTGGAGTCCACAATTGAATGCACCTATGTCATACACATACAGATAGCTCACATGTGTGTGATATACACCCCACCCCATGCCTATGTCTTGCTTTCTACACTGCAGTATGTACAGATCTCTACAACAGTGTACAGGAGTGTGAGTAACAAATGGGATGCATTCCCCACCATATGTGGCATATATGGACACACAAGCAAACACACATGGCAGTACTGTGATTCAAACACCTGCTATCTTATGATATGTATGACAGACATGCAGCAGTATTGCCCACATTACAATGTGTACTGACGCTACCTTTGGCAATTGTGCTGATATATGCACACGGGAGGTCTTACGTTTTACAGGTGTCAAGTGATTTACAGTCAGTGACACCCTGACCGCTGTGTAGGTTGTTTGTCTTCCCCTTCAATTAACAGAAACATAGCTTAGTGTTTGTACATGTTATTGTAGGATGGTTTGTGGCACACCTGTGAGCTGTCTTCAGCAAACATCCATCTGCAAAGATGGCCCACCACTTAGTTATGTCCACACATCCATCCATACCTGATGTACATCTTACTGTACTGTCAGTATATCACCATATACAGTTGGCAATGATGGGGCTGCATTGCAACTGCATGTTGTAGTAAGACACACGTCACCTGCAAACATCAGCTACTGCACATGCATGGTAGCTGAACGCACACCACTACATGTACATGTGTGTAGGTCCTACATTCCTGTCATTTAGCCATGTTTGTAGGCATTGCAATTGGTGGACATGTGTGATGCCATACATGACACATGGACTGTTGTATGATATGATAGTTGTCGTGGGTAACCAGTACAGAGGGAATGTTAACTCAGTCAACATTGATATCACACCTTATGTACTGTTAGCATTCAACAACCATGGACCTACCTTCCATGTGCATGTGTGTAATTGCTGTAGCCACCTGTCTGCATGAAGGACAGCAACAGCTATACTATGCACATATGTGTGTGTGTGTGTGTGTGTGTGTGTGTGTGTGTGTGTGTGTGTGTGTGTGTGACATGTACATATCCACGGCAGGTACTTGTATGTCATATCCAAACATGAGGGTGTTTACTGGTGTACAGCAACAGTCATATGTTACTGCTGTATATGACCCAGGGCCCCTGTTATGTGTACAGCCAACCTGGTTACGAACAATGGTATCATTGCATTGCATAACACATGATGCAACTGTGTCAGTACATGGGTAGTCTGCACAGCTGATGTAGAGCTAGGTACAGTCCACTGGTCATGGGTCACATGATGTTGTACTAATATATGTTCTACCACATGCATGGATGTGTTTTGCTGGTCCAAGGACATGGTGATGTCTGAGGGCTGCATCCTAGAATGCAGCTCTTGACACTGTGATCTGCACCTCACACATCTGTGATGCCTATTGAGGGTGTACTGGTCACTGGTCAGTACATGTGAGTGGCCTTCATGTACATGGGGACACCACCACCTGGAGCGGTCTGTACCAGTGTTATGGCCCACATGTCTGTATCCAAGGTATATGGTGGTAGTGCTATTATGCACAACTGAGCCTTCAGCCAGGTGTTCCTCACTGCACAGATGTCAGTATTCCCCATTGTTGGATCTACATTGGACAGCTGTGATTATGAATGCTATGCATCTAGCACTGTTTAGCATACACATACAAAGCAGTTGTCCTCTAGGTGTCAGGGTGTTAACCTGGTCTCAGGACATTTGTCTATGAATGGGACTATATGGGCAAAGTAGCCACTCCTGGCAGGACATCACCACGGATGGTATTAGTGTGCCAGGTTTAGATTGGTACATCTAAGGTGATGGACAGCAGCAGATGTTGTGTAGAAGACCGGTGTCAGATATATGTAATGCAGCGTTCCTGCTAACAATGACAACTATCAACACCGGAGTCCATTACAATGTGTTGTTCACGTATAACTGTAATAACATGGCCACTGTGCCCTTCCGTGTTTAGAATCAGAGTGCATACAAAACAGCCCTGTGCTACTAAGTGTGTGAGCATGCCCAGTATAATGTTGTGTAGATGGACACTTAGTGCATTCCAAATGGCCGTGTGTTACTAAGTGTGTGAGCATGCCCAGTGACACCTTGTGTCGGTTATGTGCCTCTATGTGTATGGGAATGGCCATTGTAACCCTGTATAGCGATAGTAGTCATCTAGTCAACAGATGGCCATACCTCACTTCAGGATAGATTCCTACATTGAATACACTGGTTCACAGGTATGTACATCATAACTGCCAGCATCCATGTCAATGTCCACATTCCTAGAAGGTCATATTGACAGTCTTGAAAGGTGTAGTGTCTGTGGCACAGCTCGTGTCTATGTAGTACTGTAATAGTGGTCCATAGATAGGCAGTTGTCCTGATCACACCACCGGTGTGTGTTTGTCTCAATATGCCTGGGGACAGAAATATGCTTTTAGACTGCTCACACTCATACAATCCCTATCGCTGTCTTTTCCATTGCTGATGATGTCACCCACCTAGAAGTACACCTCTGAGAGTGCTGTGTCCCAGTAATCATGGTAGCGTGTTCTGTAACTGTGTAATGTTGTAGTGTGATAAAGTAGTTAGGTCTATGTTCTAATGCCAACTCTGTGTGTGTGTGTGTGTGTGTGTGTGTGTGTGTGTGTGTGTGTGTGTGTGTGTGTGTGTGTGTGTGTGTGTGTGTGTGTGTGTGTGTGTGGGTCTCCATTTGCCTGGGGACAGAATAATGCTTTTAGACTGCTCACACTCCATACAATACCTATCGCCGACTTTTCCATTGCTGATGATGTAACCCACCTAGAAGTACACCTCTGGGAGTGCTGTGTCTCAGTAATCTTGGTAGTGCGTTCTGTAACTGTGACAGCTCTTGACACTGTGATCTGCACCTGACACATCTGTGATGCCTATTGAGGGTGTACTGGTCAGTACATGTGAGTGGCCTTCATGTACATGGGGCATGTAATGCTGTAGTGTGATAAGGTAGTTAGGTCTGTGTTCTAATCCCAGCCAGTACCAACTGTGTGTGTGTCTCTGTCTGCCTGGGGACAGAATAATGCTTTAAGACTGCTCACACTCCATACAATCCTTATTGCCAACTTTTCCATTGCTGATGATGTCACCCACCTTGAAGTACACCTCTGGGAGTGCTGTGCCCCAGTAATCTCAGTAGAACGTTCTGTAATTGCATTATGCTGTAGTGTGATAAGGTAGTTAGGTCTGTGTTCTAATCCCAGCCATGCCAACTGTGTGTGTGTGTCTCCATCTGCCTGGGGACAGAATAATGCTTTTAGACTGTTCACACTCCATACAATCCCTATGGCCGACTTTTCCAATGCTGATGATGTCACCCACCTAGAAGTACACCTCTGAGAGTGCTATGTTCCAGTAATCTCGGTAGTGTGTTCTGTAACTGGGTAATGTCATAAGGTCATTAGGTCTGTGTTCTAATCCCAGCCATGCCAACTGTGTGTGTGTCTTTCTCTGCCTGGGGACAGAATAATGCTTTTAGACTGCTCACACTCCATACAATCCCTATCACTGACTTTTCCATTGCTGATGATGTCACTCACCTAGAAGTATACCTCTGGGAGTGCTATGTCCCAGTAATCTCGGTAGCGCATTTTGTATCTGCATAATGCTGTAGTGTGAGAAAGTAGCTAGGTCTGTGCTCTAATCCCAGCCCTGCTAACTGTGTGTGTGTCTCTGTCTGGCTGGGGATAGAATAGTGCTTTTCGACTGCTCACACTCCATACAATCCCTATCATAGACTTTTCCATTGCTGATGATGTCACCCACCTAGAAGTACACCTTTGGGAGTGCTGTGTCCCAGTAATCTCGGTGGCACATTCTGTAACTGCATAATGCTGTAGTGTGATCGAATAAACAGGTAGGTGTTCTATTCCAAAGCATGACAGGTGTGTGTGTGTTTGGCAGTCATATCCTATGTGTTGGTGTCTGTGAGTGACTAGCTCCAGGATGTGTTGAGGAGCATATTTTGTTGTTTTCCTATATAGTGGCCATAAATGTCACAGTCGGTCAAGAGACTGGGTTGGCAAGACATACACATACATTCGGCAATAGGTCTGGTGAGTAATGTCAGCAGACCTAATCTTACCCTTAATACAGTCTGAACCCGTGT
Source organism: Protopterus annectens (assembly GCF_019279795.1). Lineage (NCBI taxonomy): Eukaryota > Metazoa > Chordata > Ceratodontiformes > Protopteridae > Protopterus > Protopterus annectens. Next base: position 1,661,556,000 of record NC_056729.1, read on the forward strand.
GACCACAGAAACACACTTGCCTTGATAGTAACACCAGTACATAATGCAGGAGGGGCATGTGGTTTCCTTTTCATTCTTGTCTAATGCTTTGGTGTCATGTGGTCCGCTGTTGAGATATATATTCTATATCTATGTATGTGTGTGCATATGTATATGTGTGTGTGTGTGTGTGTGTGTGTGTGTGTATATATATATATATATATATATATATATATATATATATATATATATATATATATATATGTGGACATTAGCACACATAAATCTACATTGATGGAATACATGTCCTATACTGTTGAATGCCTGTGCTGGATGATCTGTACGTGATGACCTCAAATGTATGCATATCTGCCATGGCTTAGTGATAAAGCACATCATCTGTGGTGTACAGGGTCCCGGGTTCGAGCCGTGCAAAGACCAGCTGCTTTGTTGCTGGGAAGAACAAGGGACATTGAATACAGTGATAATAAGGTGCTTTTAACCAGTTGTGTGCGGATCAGCGCAACAGTAAGCAGTGGTTATTTTTGGGGAGGCTCAGTATGGGTCATGTAACTATGCATTAGAAGACAATACTATGCAAATGAGGTGGAAATTAGTGAATCCCATTCATCCCCAGGGTGTGATGCAGATCCCAAGAGTGTATGTGTATAGATAGCCAGGTGCAGGACTCGAATATAGGTGAAAGCATGGGGGGGCGTGTCAGGCATACTGTACATACATTGGAGCCCTGTGTCTCAGGATTGCTCCTGCCTTAGCACACCTAAGCTAGGGGTGTGTCTATACCTGCCTAGTGCAATTGGGAGGGACAAAAGCAGTAGGAGAGTAGTCAAGGTGAACAAGCTGGGCAAACAAGTGATAATTATCACAATCAGCAGATTACAGGCCCAGCCCAGCTCAGAACACTACGATAAAGTGAGCAAGCACCATACCATTGGGTTTTTCCACACTCTACACCACCGGTGTATACATGCTGGGCAATTTTACAAAACAATCCAACAAAATTAGAAGGGCTGCAGCAGGCAACATAGACCAACATGTGCAGGAGGCTGAGGGTGGTGAGGATGTGAATGCTGCTGAACAACCCTCAGTGAGGAGACAGAGAAGACTGTACAGACCCAGGGTAACCTACCAGGGGCTACAGGAGCTGGAGATAGTGGAGCACTATGGGGTGGATAGATACCTCCTACAGCAGATTGTTGAGCTGTGCCGGCCACACCTGACACATCGAACAGGCTGAAGGGAACCCATCCCAGTGAATACCAAGGTATGTGTAGGCCTAGGTATACTAGCCACAGGTACCTCCCAAAGCACAACTGGGAATATCATGGGGATCTCACAGGCATCTGCATACAGAGTATTCCACCAGTTCCTGGATGCCATGTCACCACATGCCAGTGAGCACGTATATTTTCTCAACACACGTGAGGTGTTGACCTGCAAAATGTGTCTCTTCCACCAAATAGCAGACTACCCTGGGGTAGTGGGTACTATAGCCTGCACGCACGTATGCATCAAAGCACCACCCGGTGAGCAGGGTAAGGCCTACATTAACAGCAGGGGCATCCCCTCCATCAACTGCCAGGTCGTATGCGATGCCCAGGGCATTATACTGAATGTGTGTGCTGGCTGCTCTGGAAGCTATGATGATTCCAATATATGGCATCTGATGCAGCTGTACCACAGCTTTGCCAATATGGACATCCCCTACGGTCACCTAGTGGGGGATGCTGGGTACCCACTGGAGCCGTAGCTGATGACACCCATCAGAAATGCACACACACCTGAACAACTATGCCATAATGAGGCACACGCACAGGCAAGACATATAATAGAGTGTGTGTTTGGGATGCTCAGGTAATGGTTCAGGTGTCTGGACACATCCGGTGGAGTCTTGCAGTATTCACCAGTTACATGCACCCAGATTGTTATGGTATGTGCTATGTTACACAATATGATCCTGCGGAAACAGCTGCAGCAGGAACAGCATGGGGCAGGGCCACACAGCCCCCCACCAATGCCAAGGCCTGTACAGAGTGACTCAGAGGAGGAACAACCTGAGCCGGACCCAGTAGGCAGAAGGAGGCATGTCCAGTATGACCTGGCCTTGGCAAAGAGGCAATGCATAGCATATGCACTGACACAGTAGGTACCCAGGGAATGTCACCCTCTCTGACTCACACAGACAGTAAAAGGGATGCCAAACATGACACTACCTGTGCTCAACCATGTATAAGAAGTGCACTGTGTGCATCTGACATAGGCAGCCCTCCAGCACCATCCTCAGGTCTGGCACACCCTCAAGGTACGTCAATCAACCTACCAATTGGCAGTTGTATTAGAATGTGTTGTTACCTGTAGCTATGGTATGGATGTGAGCATGCAAGAGAATTTGGTGACCGAATGTTAAGGCAGCGGACAGTACACATCCATAGCGGCACCATAACATCTGTAGCACATATCAGGGTCACCATAGTAGCCAGTAGTACACAGGGTGTCATAACCCTCTGTGGGTAATGGGCTGAGCATCATGTGTGTCCATACAGCCCACACAAGTCTCAACCAGCTGGACAGGTGTAGACCAACACAGACAAATGCTGTACTATGGCTTCTGAATATGCCCAATGGATGACACCCCCCCACAGACCCACACAGACAGACTACAGCAGGCCAGGCAGTAGGATGTAGGTTGTGAAGGCTAGGACGTCTGAAACTAATATGTTGGAAATTAAAGCTAAGATCTGGAGTACACTGGTATGCCTCTAGCCAGCACAATAGGTAGGTCTACACACTGAAATGGAGTACCTGATATACCAGTACAGTAGTAGCAAAAGTGTACAAGTGTCAGCTGTGCCCCCCTTCCAACGTACACATGTAAGAGTCAGGTGCGTGCCCCCCCCCCCGATGAGGTGTAGGAATGTGGATACAGTCTGAAGTCCCCCCACGCTGTGCAGAAATGTAGCAACAGTCAATGCCACATGACCGACGGATACCCTACAGACACAGCATGCCACCTGTCAGTGTACAACGCAGAGGTTGGCACCACAGTACTCACTACCTGAACATGTAACACATGCGATAGAGTTGACCATACTGGGCATGCTCAAACACATGAAGGTATGATGGCAATGTCAGTTAACAACATGAGGAACGGTCATACTGGGCATGCTCACACACGTAAACACAAGATGGCCAGGTCTGCAAACACCAGTGGTCCGGACATATCTGCCGGTACATTGCTATACTGTTGGATGACTGTGCTGTATGGTATGTGTGTGGTACTGTCTATTGTCTGTATATTTGCCATGGTGTATTGGTAATTCCCTTTAGCTGTGTGTGCAGGGTGTTGCTACCAACACTTGCAAAGGACGTTTATTTGTTTGCGGCCAGAACAAGCCCATTGGATACGGAGAGAGTAAGACACATTGAAGCAGTTGGGAGTGGTTGTGCATATGTTTGTGCTGTGTTAAGCACTGCTGACCTCTGGTTACAGCTTCTTACACTTGTTTAGACTCCACATTTCTTTACCAGTGCAATACTCGCATACTGGTAGCCAAACACGCTTACACCCGCTCGCTCCCTCACTTGCACATGCACCGACATTGGTGCTTGCATGTGTCACTCACGCTGAGTGGGCGCAATCCCTAGTGATGCCTATTACATCGGACTACATGACTACAGTATCGGGTATGGCTGACCATTAGGTGACGGCATGGCGTTCGACTGTACAGAATTGGCGGCCTGTCCAGTGAGTTAATCATATTATATGCATGTTCCTCATACAATCTGCTCCCATCTGGCTGATACATGGGAACCGATACTCTGCAATGCAGACAAGTAAATGTGTTTTGGGGCCCACATCCATCTGCCAGGTCATGCTATCGCATACCTATTGTAGGTTTGCCACCTTTTAAATTGGCCGAGGTGAGACTTTAGGATTAACACCTGTCCCACTTTGCGTGGGACAGTCCCTCCTTAGGCGTATGTCATGCAAAAATAATCTAGACATAGCAAATGTCCTGATTACAGGACAATATTATATTCTATGTTTCTCTAATAGTTGCATGTAACAGTTATTGTATATATGACACTTCTATATGTTATGTGAAGTAGCGTAAGCAACTGGACTGCTGCTAGACTAAGCTTTTATTTGTGCTAATATGTATAGTTCTTTACTATGCATGGCTGTAGGTATGTTCTGACCTGGTACGTCTGACATTTCTATGGAGCGGGTCCCACTTTGGCCATTTGGAAAGGTGGCAGCCCTATAGGACCTATATGTAGAGATGTCAGATTTGACAAGGCAACACATACCCACAGCCAGTAGAAAATAGACTACTTCACCAGTTTGCATAAGTAAAGGTTATTCTTGTAGCATTATAGTTGCTAATACTGTTTCCTATAACATCTAGGTGTTTCAGATACAACATAATCATTTTATGCAACCACTACAGGCAATATATGGATTCTTTGCCCTAAATCACAGACCATGTGCCATAATAACATTTATTTTGCAGGACACAACTGCCCAAAGGGGAGTGTCCCTCGCAAAGGTGAACAGGTGCTAACCCCAACCATCATCTACCTAAGGTAGTCGTTGGAATATGCACTTTCCGTCACTAGCAAACCTCACATACGAGTGGGGGAGAATGAACACTGAATCAGGAACACTGTGTAATACCCTCAGGGACACATTTAGATGATTGGTACTATTAACCTGACACATTAACAGTCCCAGGGCATATGTATTCATACACATTTGTCGCGGTACATGCTGTTTATGACTCATACATGTTGTCATTAGTCATTATGTGTATTCCGCCACCTGTCCACCTAATATCACTAGTTCTGGAAGGGTTTAGTTGGGACTGTGTTAGATTTTGATTCGTAATCATGGACGTCCATGATAATCGGGTACAGTTCACTGATATAGTCCCTATGTGTTCTCCCAATGGTTTACAGACTATCCAGTAGATGTGCTCTTAAAGTTTGGGAGGTATGGGCATCTGCTATACCAACATAGAAATATCAGTTACTTCCACGGGGCGGGCCTAATACATCTCTGCCAACCAACACATGCATACTTAGGGCCATTATTGCATACCCATGATTCCCCTACCTGACACCCCTCTACAGCACTCATCCTTACTGTGAGCACAGCTGGGGTATGAACATACCCCTACACACTGCCCACTCTCCCCATATTGGGACACATGTTGTATGTTTTGTCAACCCATGTGTTATCAGACTTGCACAACCTACTGTTTCATGTACAGCTACATCCTGGTCGCATCGATCATTATAGCGTTGCCTAAAAGGGAAATTTTTGGTGTCCCACAAGGGATCCCATAATCCATGTTTAAAGTGTAGACCTTTCAGATCTCTCCCACTGGTAGTTTCCTGCCTGTGGTCTGGAAAGCAGCAGTGTACTTACCTTTATTGCGTATCTGTATGTCTCACTGGCCTAGCTGGGGGGGGGGTGTGGGAGGTAGACGTTAGTTTATTGGACCTTCCACTAACATATGCCCGGTCTGAACATAAGTTACCCGTAATTGCTGTAATGTAACCTAACATATAGATATATGTATATATGTGTATATGTATATATATATATATATATATATATATATATATATATATATATATATATACATCTGTGTGTCCGTTGACCAATACATTTCCCGGCCATATGCACTTACACATGCGTGTTGGGTTTTATATATGCTTCACCAGCATACTATTGCCTTAGTCATTATGACACTGACACTTCACTCTGGTTATCTTGTAATCGGTATTTAGCACATTATACAGTGGACAGATGTCGCCATATGTTCATGTACGGATTACCGATGGCAACTGGGATGTGATACAGTGTCATCTGACCTGTTCCTCGTCTGCACAGCCTATTATTCCAGCTACTGACTTTGTTTGTCTGTGCACATTCGTATTATTTATGTCAATAAATGGAGTGCATGTGTTACAGAGAATGTACTTCAACATATTGTTGTCTGTATGTGCATATGCGTATATACCTATTACGTACTAGCTGACCTACACTGGGCGGTCCATTGGAACCGGCCCAACCAAACCTGGCACTCCTGGATCCATAATCGCATACCCATAGTTCCTCCACCCCACCCGTGTTGAGTTTCCATGCTTAACAGACATTATCCACCTGATATCGCAGCCATGACACACCTTTATACATTGCCCTTGCCAGAGTGTTTGGGGCCCTACACACATTTTGTACCACCTCGTGTATTCACAGGGTCTCCCACCATTTATATTTTCACATACGTGCCTTTCCTAGTGTTATGGATTATGGCCATCTGTGGTTTACAAGTGTAGGTGGTCCCAACATGGACTACATTCCGTCTGTGTGTAATGTAGACATAGCAGTTCAACGATGTTATAGCCACTGGTAGAACCCTGCCTCTGGTGTGAATAGCGGTGCTCTGCTCACTCTTGGGCAGCTTTATCTGACATATGCTGCAAGCACTATATGATACCTTAGTTGCTGTAGATTCCCTTCACAACCCTTGTGTATGCTTTATTCTTACGGCGTTCATTCTTCAAATATATATATATATATATATATATATATATATATATATATATATATATAGTTCATGTCTGTGGATATATATCGATACACATACATATATATATATATATATATATATATATATATATATATATAGTTCATGTCTGTGGATATATATCGATACACATACACATATATATATATATATATATATATATATATATATATATATATATATACAGGGTCTATATTATATCATCGAACGCTTAAAAAAAGCGAATGCTGCTTGATCGACCTAATTTAAGTGAAAGCTTACAATCTCGAACTGTCAGATCAGAGATTTTTCTCCCAGGGAAAAAAATTGCTGATCCAAAACACATACACACAACACAAGCACACCAAACAAACAGAAATCCACACACATACACCTAAAATCTGATACCTAACCGTACACTAAACTATGCACACACCACTAACTGCCCACTTACCTTAACCCAAACCCTAACCCTAAGGTCCGTCACTATCGCACACTCACCTCATCCGCTCCCTAACCCTAACTCACTTAAATCCACCCTAACCCTCTTGTCCACTCAATCGCACACACACCTAACCTGAGCCCTAACCCTAACTCACCTAAATCACCCTAACACTCACATCCACACAATCGCTCACTTACCTGAATCCGACCGGTAACTTTCCACCATAACACTGAAAATACCGAAGAAACAGAAACGGACAGCTGAATTCTTTCCCTAGGAAAAAATTTGAGTTTCTGCTGTTTCGATATTTTGCAGTTTCGTGAAAATAAGTTCGATCAATCAGCGTTCGCTTTTTTAAGCATTCGAGGATATAATATAGACCCTATATATATATATATATATATATATATATATATATATATATATGTGTGTGTGTGTGTGTGTGTGTGTGTGTGTGTGTGTGTGTGTGTGTGTATAAATATATATATATATATATATATATATATATATATATATATATATATAAATGTATATAAATTACATCTGTATATAAAAACATACATTTGCTATGCTGGGAGCTATTTAAACCCGCGCAGGCGCAGTCGCATATGCTTACTGTGAGTTACATATGTTTACTGCTGCTTATTTGTGCTTACGTGTGCCTTATTCATTATGACAGTACCACTTTGATTGAAGGAATCCGGTTAATGGCCCCATGCGAAACACACGTTCACCTTTACATGTTTAAATGTTGGCTTTACAGCACAGCAACATTCATTCCACAAGAAAATATGTGCTATAGTCGAACGTGAACCGGGAATGCCTTTACGTTAGGCGGATGCTCTAACCACTACACTATTGGTGTTCTGCTTCATTTATATGTATACACATGGTTCATAGTTACCCGAACACATGCCTCAACGCTTCACTTACACAGCAGCCATCCATTCTCCTGCTGGGAAAACTGCAGTACTACACATGCGCCATTCCCTATACCCGTGCTGCATTTTTACTCACTCCGAGGATATTCAGAACTCCAAAGCTTATAGCCCTGGCACATACGTGTGTTTGATTGTCAGGGTGTTCATGTGGTGTGGTCATCCAAGTTTAAGCTTGTCCAACTGGAGACCGGAACAGCCCTGTACCCATTTGAAAGTCAGAATTAGTTAGTCCCAATGTTACCATTCTATCTGTGTTTACAGACGCAGGTGTTTGCCCACCTCTGACCGGCTTGATATATTGATATATATCTGTCTGTACATTCACATACATATACACCTATATACCTATTTACATTTTCCATTGAATGTCCGCCGCGCATCCCGTTGGCTTTACCTCCCTATATCCGACGGACATTATTCTGGCCATCACATAAAATTAGTAGCCCTTGCATGTCTTGGACCCAGAAACAGACACACCTTAGTCACCGGTTTGACCACTACACCATCCGTGGTACATTCCGCATGGATGGTAGCTAGGATATATGACTTCACTACAGGTGTTCAACAGTACTGGCAACAAATGTGACAGTTGGTCAGTGTACATATGTGTACGGACCTCTCAACCACTCAGAGACTAATTTCAACAGTAACAGGGACAAGGCAAGGACAAATAAGGGACAGTCATGGACACTTTTACAATATTAGTACTATTAACTTGAAACGTGTTGACAGATTCAGAGTATATGTATTAATACTTATTTTCTGAAGTAAAAGATGTATATTACTCTTAATTATTGTCATTATTCATTCAGTGTAATTCAACACCTTTCCTCCAAAGGTCACTGGTTTTAGGGGGGATTAAGAAGCTGGCCAGTTATTGTGCGAATGCTCTGACCATTAGCAGGGTTGCCACATTTTCATATGCCCAGGATGGGATATATTCGGGACACACCAGATTTTTCAGGCCAACACATACTCATGGTCAGTACAGGGTTTAGAACTTTACTTATTTTCCTAGATGAGAGCTTATTCTTGTAGCAGTTTAGTTGCTTATTCTGTTTCTTGTAAGATTTACGTATTTTACATACAGAAATAACTGTTTTAGGCAACTGTTACATGAAATATGGTACATAATTATTTCCTACAATCACAGGACATTTGCCATTGTATTATCTTTGGTCAGGACACACCTACCCAAACAGGGACTGTCCCTCACAAAGTGGGACAGGAGGTACCCTGCTTACGTCAGCACCTTAATCACCCTATATCCAACTGCGACTATACAAATGTGTAAAGTATATATTCTCGATAATTCATGTGGGGAGCCGTGCATCACAGTCAGGTGTTTAATCCTGGGTAGTAGGTTCTGCATTACCGGCTGGAGGCTGATCAGTCTCGTGAACCAGTACTGCACATACAACTTGTGTCCAGATGTCAACAGGACTGGACATCGTGTCATGATACCAAGTCTGATGTTTACAGAGGATACTTATCTCATGAGGGATATCCAAAAATTGAACAAGACAATAACCTTCGATCTTTTAGGATTTACAAAAATGTTATAGGGTTTTACATGCAAGGGATACATAGTTTGCAATACTGACACTGCCTAGGGTGAGACTGCCTACCAGATATGAGTAGTGGTCACTATGTGCAGATACAGCTGCGCCAAGCTAGCAGTCTGAGTATGGTTGGATTTGGTGGACGTTCAGGAATGGCGGGGTTTTGTGCTGTAGAGGGGATGATGGGTATTCAACTATGCATCCAGGTGTGTTATAGTTGGATGGCTCAGTTCAGTCCAGACCATTATGTGAGTATGTGCCAGTGACGTTTCTGTACATGTGTATCGCACATTTTAATATTCATATGTTTGTGGGATTGTGTTCTACAGTATGGCCTATCAGGTTGTATTGCGGATACGTATGTTTGTTCTTTGTGTTTCTTTTTGATTCACCCACTGCTCCCTCATACACCTCCAGTTCACCTATTGTGCATCCAACACAGTCTCCCCTTTGCGAATTATTACATTACCCATCCCCCCCACACCCATATTCCACACACTCCATCCATCCCTTCTCTGGTTGATGGCCCATGGCATGGTCAAGGTAACACATTGCATACACTACATATCTCTGGTACCTGTATGGCTGTGAGGACTACCCTAGCATTTTTCACCTTCCACATGCTGTACATCACGCACATAGGTACACACAAATTCTTATCTTTCATGAAATGGTAGGTAGACCCAGGTAATTCCCGTTCATCTTTGGCCCATCCTGACAAGGACACCTTGGACCGCAAATGGGCAGATTTTGGGTGAATGCTCTGAACATTGGTAGGGTTGCCACCTTTTCATATGGCCAGGATGAGATATATTCAGGACACACATCAGATTTTACAGGCCAACACATACCCACAGTCAGTACAACGGATAGTACTTTTGTTTTATGCCTAAATGTAAGCTTATTGTTGCAGCTGTTTAGCTGCTTCTTCTGTTTCATTTACTTGCTTATTCTATTTCTTGTAACATGTAGGTATGTTACATACAGAAATAACTATTGTATGTGACTATTACATAAGATGTGGGACATAATTATGTCCTAGGATCACAGGATATTTTACATTGATAATGGTTTTAGTATGGACACAACTGCCCAGAGGGGGACTGTTCCTCACAATGTGGGACAGGGGGAAACCCTGACCATTGGGCCAGACTTAGCTGTTGGTGGTGCACTAACAGGATGCATTTTGCTTCCACTTGGTATAACTATCGACACTACAATAGAATACAGGCACAGGGTTTTAAATGTCATTTGTTCGAGGGATGGGGACTCAATATTCAGCTACGTGCATTTGTGTTTGCTTATTATTTTTGTGTTCGCAAAACTGTCTTGCATGCTTTGCATACGTTTCAGTATCCAGGAACACTGATAGGTGACTATTGGAGGCAGGCTGTAATATTTAGCATTTTTGTTGCACGTAAACAGCCGACATGTCCACACCTCCGTGTGGTGCTTCGACATGCCCCATGCACTCGCACACATTTCCTATGCACATGGATGTGGCAGCAGCACGCCTTCATTAATATGCATATGGCGCTACTGCGCCATCTCTACGCTGCATGGTCAGTGCAAGCCTAACGCCGTACTTGAGCCGAGCTTCATGAATCCTGGGGACAGTCTATAAATCTGATATTTAAGCACTTAGAAAAGGCAGCCAGCTACAGTGTGTAGCATATATGAGTGTGTGTGTGTGTGTGTGTGTGTGTGTGTGTGTGTGTGTGTGTGTGTGTGTGTGTGTGTATGTATATACATATATATATATGTATGTATATACACATATATGAGTATTAAAATGCTTTTCTTTGTTATATATTTTTATACTAATATTTATATAGTTGTATAAGTATATTGCTACTATAGCTCTAGAGAATTTATAATAACTATTTATTTTATAATATGATTGATAGGAAACATTCCCCCGGATTCAGTAAACTTCCGAGCTTAGTCCTGCACAGAAGCGACCATTTTGGAGCTGCACGGCAGCGCACCATGCATATTAATGAAGGTGCACTGCCTGAGCTCCTAAACAGACACAGAGCATGGATGAGTGTAGGGGGCGTGTCTGAGAGCAGAGCTTTCACAATACACGCCATTGCAGTCAAGAACTGCAGTTTAGCTAGTACAATGCACAAGACCGCTCATAGGGGGTTACATACCCCCAGCAACACCCCTCAAGTTTATAACAGCAATATTTAAAATATAATAATATAAACAAGTTATTTTTTTATCCAACAGATAAAATGTAACCGTAGATGCGTGGGTTTGCCCATTGCTTAGCTATGCATACTGTAGCTTAAATGGCACAAGAAGATAAATATCAAGATATATGCAAATGAAGCAGTACTGCAATAGTGTAGTGGTCAGAGCATTCGCCTTACGAGCAGTCATTCCCAGTTCGAGTCTCACTCCAATATATTCCATTGTCCATATCAAATCACTTTATTAACAATATTTTTTGTTGCATAACCTACTAAATAACATATATTTGTGAACTGGAGTACTGCATTAAATGCAGATGTGAGGTGTCATTTTAATAATGTAAAACCCACAGATAAATACAAGTGCCCCATACAGCATATGTACACATGAATCACGGATAGAAATCGAAGATATAATGTGTAGTGAATGATAAATCCATAGAGTGTCCAAATCCACCACCTTCCCAAGAACCATTTTACATTTCTGTCTAAATTAGTGCAGGGGTAAGCGGGAGTAAGCACTATTGAACCGTAGTAAGAGAGAGTAAACATATTTAAGCAGTAGTAAGTGGGTTTAAGCCCATTTGCATGGGGGTAAGCAATTTGCACATAGATTAAGCGATAGTAAAGCTAACTCTTTGTAAGCATATTTAACCGGAAGTTAGCATTGCTTACCATCATGCAAACCCGCTTACAATTGCTTAAAAGTGCCTTAATCACTCTGTATGCAACAGGCGCTGTTCAGCCCAGCAATAAAAGAAACAGCCCTTGCAGGTCTTGAACCCAGGACTCTGTACACTACAGTCACAGTAGTTAACCAGTAAGCCATCACAGCAGTACATAAGATTGAGATATCACCAAAAGATCCTCACTATAGGAATATTAAACTTAACATGTGAAAGGAATTTATATAGTTTTATGTTGTATAACCTACTACATAACATAGATATGTGAACTGGAGTACTGCATTAAGTCAAGATGTGAGGTGTCATTGTAATAAAATGTTGAAATGTATAAGATTTGTTACAAGAGTGTTGTCCCAGAGACTTCCCATACTCTGGAACAGACTACCTATCTATGTCAAGCAGAGCTCCTCATTAGCACTCTTCAAGAAGAGTCTTGATGATTGGATGGGAAATAGGAAATTCACCCCAGGAATCACTTCTGTGGCTCTACTCGACAGGGGCACAGGAAAATAATGTTCTTGGGTGGTGAAAGCCAGGGTACTGTTTTGGCTAGGCTTATATAAGCCCTAGGGCTAATAGCCTAGTACCTACCTATGAACATATGAACCTATGAAATCCCCTAATAAACACAAGGACCCCATACAGTGTACATACACATGACTCATGGATACCAAACACATATATAACATGTAATGATTAATAATTCACTGCGGTGGTGTTGTTGCGGTAGCGTTGTCGCCTCACAGTAAGACGTTGTCCTGTTTGATTCTCAGCTAAAGTGTCTTCTATGTGGAGACATGCGTGAATGGGCGTACCTTCATTGAAGGTTGTGTGTCAGGGCTGGCAACTCGGTACGTAAAAATATACTGCCGATCATTAGCGGACCGGAGTTCCACTGTGGCGACCCCTAACCGGGAAAAGCTGAAAGATACAACACTGAATAATAAATCAATGCCAAACAGCAAATAGTATGCAAATTAAAATTAAGCATTACACAGCCCTGCTTACTAGGTGTAAGCAATGTGTAGGCCAGCTAAATCAGTTTGCCCATTGGTATACCGCTTTAAGCAATGTCAACCATAGTTAAGCAGGTTTGCCCATAGCTTAGCATTTTCAAAACCATCCAATCATGGCAAAGTGTGGGAAATCGGCCCTATTTAAACCCAACAGGTGGAAATATATCTCATAACTGGTTGCAGCTTCCTCCTGTAGGCACTATGACCAATGTGGGAGAAGGAGTACGCTTTTGGGTGCAGCGCTGGGGCATCCAGAAGTCCAAAGTCATGGCAAGACTCCTTGTTAAAGACCATGACCAGAGACTGCTGCAGGGCCAGCACCAGGGTTCCTAATATAAAGCAGAAGCCTTTAAGATGTTGGTCAATGTATAAATGTACATAGTTGTTTATAAGGTTTTGTGTATCTATATTATTTGTGTGCATATTTGTATCGTTTATTGCATGTCATTTGTGATGAATAAAACAATAAAGAGAATTAAAAAAAAATAAATAAAGCAGAAGCCTGGGACCATCTCGCTCGTGACCTCACCAGTGCCACTGGCATATCTCAAACTGGTGAGCAGGTCAGGCATCACTATGCCGACCTGAAGCAGAGAAAAAGGGAGCTCTTGGATCAATGGATCCAAGAGGCTAGGCAGACGGGGGATGTCCCAGCTGAGTGTAAGTATCAGTCTACTACCTGTTCAATAATTGACAGCTCATGTGTATTATGGATAGGTATGGCTAATTATTCTTCTTATGTCTTTGACAGTGGCAGATGAGTGGGCTATGAACTGGGAAGCCCATGCCTATAGATTGCAGAGTTTGCATCGCGAGGCAGGTTAGTAATACTCTTGCATGTACTGTCATAGGAAATAAATCTAAAAGTAGTAGAAAGTTAATTGCCAGTATAAAACCTGTATTGTTTAAGGCATGTACTGAATACACCAGACAATATGGCGGGAAGAGTCTCATATAGGTTGTATGTAAATAAAAACATAATAGCCTGACAATAAAGGTCTAACTGCTGGACATCCTGTGTTTACTCTGGTATCATATGGCAATATAGTGTTGCAATCTCTTAATAGTACTGTTGCATTAAGCATTGTTACCCACATTGTACTACATATATAAAATGTGTCGGGATGTCTGTATATGACTGTTGTAATCACAAGAGGTCATATTGTACAACTGAGAGAGACTTAGACAGAAAACAGTGAAAAGATAGACAGCATAATCCAAATAGCGCACTTAACTGAGATGTGAACTGTTGCATTTTTAGCACACGCAGCCATGGTTCGAATCCTGGGAGTGGTAGTAAGCTGTATGCAGAATCATACCCTACAACTGTACTGATATGTCCAGAATGTCCAGTTAAATGGCCCATATGCACTGCCTTTCACCCTGTCCCCTGGCAAATCAGTGGGATGATCCCAGACATTTAGGCAGCAAATAATGACATACAACTTATTATCAGACATCTATAAGAACAAACCTGTCACTCTAGCAACTCACCAAAATGTTATGAGAGTAATAAACAAAGTATGTCCCATCTTCACCCCATGTTGTGAAGCTATGACCAGAGTATGTGCAGTAACAGAGTGAGATGTATGTGCATAATAATAATGTGGAATCTGGTAATATGTGTAGCAACAATCAGGTAGTGTTAACAAACATTGCCCCCACAGGTCTGTCAGATACAAAACCTGCACCTAGAAATGAAAGATTGAAATCCTGAACTGGTACTGTTTAGTCTGGTAATATACAGCAGTGCTCCTGTTGCAGTATCTCTGACTAATAAGGTATTACTCATCACTGTCATCCACACTGTGCTACATAATAAAACTGTCCAGGAAACCCTGTATAAGAGTGTTGTAATTACAATGTCTGATTGTAAAACCACGGGAGACATATAGACAGAAATCAGAGAAGAGATACATTGCAATATCTATATAGCACACTCAGCTGTGATATACACTTTTATTTTTAGCAGACGAAAACACTTTAAACGCCAAAAAAATTTAATATAAAGCTTTTGGGTTAACCACCCTTCATCAGTACATAAAGTTAATAAATCTATTCATCATTTAAATAGGGATCTAATAATGTCACATGATTCAGCCAGCCTAACGTAACAATACTAATTGACAATTAAATATTTAAACTACTTCATAATATACCAACATAGGAACGCAACATTAAAATTTTATTATTTATTATTATTTTATTTATTTTACATTTGTTGACCGGGCTAGTCTAGCTGGATATATTTCCATTTTCAGTAGAGGCCCGGGGAGAAAAGCTCCACACAGTATATATAAAAAACATACAACATTTGAAGTGTAATACAAGCAAAAACACCAGGATAATTGTAAAGTCAAAAAAGGAAAGATTTGCATGCAAAAACAATTCACTAATAGGAACTAATATCATTACCTAAAAATAAATAAACTACAGAGAAGCAAAAATTAGCGAAAGGTGAGTAGGGAGGAGAAGTGTGAGGAAAGTAAGAGTAAAGTAAAAAAGAAAGGAAAAGAAAGGATTAAACAAATTTTCAGTGAAGAGGAAAAGAGGTAAGTAAAAAAAGATAAATTGCTCAGGGAAGGGGGAGAGAGATGCAGGGGAAGAAATGAGATAGAGAGCGATAGAAATTTAGTCAGGTTTAGTGCAGGAACAGAGCCAGTGACTTTTCAGATGTTCTTTTATTCTTTGTTTGAAGAGGGGCAGTGATGAGGTTAGTGTTATGTCACTGGGTAGTAGATTCCAGTTCCTTCCTACTGTACTAGAAAAGAGAGTCACCAGCTGAGTTATTGGACTTTGTTAATTTAGCCATAAGTTTTGTAGAAGAACGAAGGGAATTAAGATTATTGTATGGGATTAAAAGTTCTGAGAGTATAGGGGTGTTTGAAGGCTGGTGCAGTATTTTGTGGGCAATGTTTAGTTGGGGGATGAGCAGAAGGTTTTGGAATTCCAGCCATCCTAGTTGTTTCAGGTTAATACAGTGGTGGGTTCTGAAGGGGTTGCCAGTGGCGAAGCGGGCAATGTTATTGTAGCATATAGCCAGTTTATTAAGGTTGGATTTCTTAAGGTTGGTAAATATAGGTGAAGCATAGAGAAGTGTTGACAATAGATGGGAGTGGGCAATCTTGGCTCTAGCAGATTCAGTTAGGAAGGGTTTAATTCGGTATAAGGATCCTATTTTTCTGTTGACTGATTTAATGGTGTTATTAATGTGTTGATTAAAAGAGAGATTATTGTCAATGGTTATTCCTAACAGTTTTGTTGTAGGATCGTGTGTGATAACTGTGGCATTATTAGAGGAAATGGTGAAGTGTAAGGAAGGGGATCGGGTGGTGGGAGTAAAGAGAAGAAGTTTAGTTTTTTTGGCATTTAGTAAGAGGGAACATTTATGGAACCATGTTTCAACTAAGTTGAAGATATTTTGAGTAAGTGAGCAGAGTTCAGGAGGAGAAGAAGCAGAGCAGATAAGGATAGAGTCGTCTGCATATTGGATGCAGGTAGCTTGAGGGATAGCAGAGTGGAGATCATTAATGAAAAGGGAGAATAGAAGTGGTCCAAGAATGGAGCCCTGAGGGACACCAATGTTTATGGGTAGGAGAGAAGAGAGTTGATTTAGCCATAGAACTGCTTGTTGTCTGTTGCTAAGGTAAGATTTAAACCATTTAGTGGCAAGGTTGTCAAAGGAGAGGGATTCAAGTATGTAAATTAAGGTGGAATGGTTGACCATGTCGAAT
Source organism: Protopterus annectens (assembly GCF_019279795.1). Classification (NCBI taxonomy): domain Eukaryota; kingdom Metazoa; phylum Chordata; order Ceratodontiformes; family Protopteridae; genus Protopterus; species Protopterus annectens. The sequence continues at coordinate 1,661,573,157 of NC_056729.1, forward strand.
GCTTTGGAGAGGTCAATGAAGAGAGCTGAAGAGAGAAGGTTGTTATTACGATTCCTATTGATGGTTTCTACAAAAGATAAGAGAGCAGTGGTAGTACTGTGATGAGGTCTAAAGCCATGTTGACAGGTTGCTATTATGTTGTGCAGAGTGAGATGTTGTAAGAGTTGACGGTGAATACATTTTTCCATAAGTTTTGCTAATGGGGAAAGGAGAGCAATTTGTCTGTAGTTGGAATAATCAATAGAGTTACCCCCTTTATGTAGTGGAATAATATGGGAAACTTTCCAGATCTCAGGGACGGTTCCTTCTTTGATTGTCCTGTTTATGAATATGGATATAGGGTATGCAATCACTTTGGCAGCCCTTTGGAGGTAGAGAGATGGGAGCTTGTCAGCTGAAGGAGTACAAGGTTTAAGTTTGTTAATAAGTCTTTAGATAAATGATGTGGGGATAGGTTGTAGTGTAAAGTTATAGGATGGGTCCTTAGGGTTACTTGGAGGGGTGACATAGTTGATGTTCATTTGTCTGGCTAGGGTTTGGATAGAGTCAATAAAGAAAGAGTTAAAAGTATTAGCAGTTTGGTGGGGGTTGTCTGGGTCAGCATTAAGAGGGGTGGGAGTTTTGGTTGTTCCTGGGGAAAGGAGTTTATTGATTGAAGACCAGAACTGTTTGGGGTTATTATGGTTTGTTTGTTGGAGTTTACAGTAATAGTTTTTTTTGTCAGTAATAATAGCTTTTTTTGTCATATTTCTAAGCTGACGGAAGTGGATAAGATCAGGGTTATTTCTATGGTGTCTCCATGAAGCCCATACTTTGTTTCTGGCGAGAATTAAATTTTTAGTTTCTTTAGAGAGCCAGGGGGCAATGTTCGGTTTCATTCTGATAGTACGTTCGGGGGCATGTTTATCAAGAATGGATAGGAAGGTAGTATTAAAGTATAATACTGCATTATCCAGAGGAAGTGTTTTAAGGGTTCCAGTTACATGAATTTAGTTCAGCTTGAAATAAATCTATGTTAAAATGTTTGGTTGAGCGAACTTTTCTAATGTTTGGGAGGTTTGGAAAATCAATTTTGTCTCTTGTAATATAAGTCAGACAATGGTCACTGATATCATCTGGCAGGGTTCCTACATCATAAAATTGTTTGTCTTTGTTTATAAGTATCCAATCAAGAATGCTGTCTTTATTATTGGGCTTATTGATTCTTGTGGTTGAGGTCATGGTTTGGGAGAAACCATGGAGGTTAATGTGAGACGTAGGATTTTCTGCATTAATACTTTTCCAGTCTATGTTAAAGTCACCAAGAATTACAGTTTCTTGGGGATAAGTAGTGGATACCCAGTTGAGAAAGGCTTCTACAGTGGGTATATTGTTACCAGGAGGTATGTACATGCAAATTATGTAAAGCGCTTTCTTAGAGTTAAGTTGAAGTTTTGTAATAATGATTTCTGCTTTGCTATCCTGAGTTGGGTTTACAGATAGGGTGGAGATATTTAAATGATTCTTATAGAGGATTGCAACTCCACCACCTTTACGTTTTAAACGGTCAAGTCTAGCAATATTATAGCCTTGTGGTAAAATGGCAGTATCTTTGGTATCAGGTTTTAGCCAGGTCTCTGAGAGGCAGAGGATATCGAAAGAGTGGGTGTCTAGGAGTGCATGGAGGTGTGATACTTTGTTATTTAAACTTTGAATGTTGAGATGGCCTATTAGAAGAAAATTATTAGTTTTTGATATAGAAGTTTGGGATGAGGGGTTTTTTGGTCCTGGGTTAGGATGTATGTCTCCATCTTGTAAGGTGAGATAAATAAGTTTAGTTAAAGAGTTGTTTATTAGGTGGATTTGAAGCTTCAATTTTTTGTCAGTAGTTAGGACATAATTAATATGGGAGAGTCTATGGTATTTGGATAGAAGGTATCTGGGGGTGTAGAAAATGATGGGGTATGAGTTGAGAGTAGTAGAGGGATGAGTTAAGGTTTGTTTTTTGTGTGTAGGTAGGATGGATAAAAAGTTGATTTTCAAAGAAGGTAAGAAGGTAGGCTGAGAGCAGTATAGATAAGAGTAAGAGTGAGAGTATAGGTATAGTAAAATTGGTGGTAGGCATTGTGGAGGAGAGGGAAGGTAGAGGCAAGCAAGACTAAACAGGTAAGTAGCAGGTTTCAGGAAGTGAAATATGAATGAAGTAGAGTAGGGAGTGTGTAAGATGGGATTATGGAATCTTTAGGACAAGGTGTAGAGAGAAATAGCAGGTTGAACTAATAAGGGATGATAAAAGGTCAGGGAGAGATATTGCGATAAAAGGGGGAGTGGTGAGGGGTGGGGTTTAAAAAAGAGAGGGAAAGGAAAGGGATTGAAGCTGATAGGATGGTAGAGGTAGGGGGTGTGTGTAGTGATGTGTAAGAGCAGGACCCCTGGGGGTGGGTGGGAATTGGGGGTAGGGAGGGGAGCAGAGTGAGCCTGCAGGGCGAACAGAGCGGGTAGAAACAACTGGAGGAGAAACAGGAGAAGAAACAATCAGAAATACAGGTAACTGTAGGTAAGTGAGGTAAGGCGTGAGTATGAGAAGTTAGTATGATACAGAAGCCAAAGGAATGAAAAGTAGAGTAGGGAAAAATAGTGTTTCAGCACAAAGGAGAAATAGGAAGATGAGCAGGTCAAGAACAGTACAGTATAGAGCAGATTGCAGGGGTAAGAAGGCAGAGAGAGGCAGTGTAAGAGGATGGAATGAGGATGAGGATAGAAAATCGGAAGAAATATATTGCATATACAGAGGTAGGACAGAGTACAGGGGTAGTAAAAAGAATAGTATAAGGGTGCCACCTAGTAGGCAGATCTAGTGATTGTGGAAGAGTGAGTGGGAAAGCTGTTAAGAGAAGAAATATGGAGGTGAGATGTAGAGTAAGAGTAAGTTAGTGTAATTATCAAGGAGTGTTGGCTGAAGGGCAGCTGGAAGGGTGTTGTATGAGTATATGTATAATGTTACAACTGTAGCTGTTGTGATGATATTTATGATTTGACAAATAACTTTGAGCACCCTACTACTAAAGAAAAATATGAATTTAAATGTTCAGCAAATTGTAATAAAACTCAATTAGTATATCTTGCAACATGCACAATATGTACAGCATTCTATATTGGAAAGACAACGAGGAAATTAAGAGAGCGTATAATAGAACACAAGTCTGAGATTAGAAGAAAAGTGATGACAAATGCATTATGTAAGCATGTCATGGGAACTAATAGTACACATACTTTTAAGTTTAGAGGTATCGGTAAAATAGACATGGGTATTAGGGATGGTGATATGAATAACAACTTAGAGTTAAAAGAATATGAATGGATCATTAGACTACAAGCAGTTGTTACACCAGGTCTGAATAATACTGTCACTATAAAACCTATATTAATTAAAAGACAGAGAGAGAATATTTGAGAATGCAGTTTAGTTTTAACCTTAGATTTTAAGAATTGAGTTTTATTATTATGGTTCTTCTTATATATGTATATACACGTGTTTGTATGTGTTGTATGAGTATATGTATAAATGTTTTTTTATATTTATATGCGTACATATGTTTCAAAATGAGTTAGTGTGATGAATTTTTTTTGAATGAAGTAGTATAAATATTTAAATATTTAATTGTCAATTAGTGTTAAGTTAGGCTGGCTGAATCATGTGACATTATTAGATCCCTATTTAAATGGTGAAGAGATTTATTAACTTTATGTACTGATGAAGGGTGGTTAACCCGAAAGCTTTATATTAAATTTTTTTTGGCGTTTAAAGTGTTTTCGTTGGACTTATTCTGTGCAGTTTCACCAGAAGTTTATCTACCGTTATTTTTAGCAGACACAGCCATGGTTCGAATCATGGGAGTGGTAGTAAGCTGTATGCATAATCATACCCCTCAAATGTACAAAATTGTCCAGAATATTCAGTTAATTAGGCCATATCTGCTGGCTGCTACCCTGTCCCTCTGGCATATCAGCGTGCTAATCTTCGACATGTAGACAGCATTTAATGTCATATAACTGACTTTCAGGCCTGTACATATTTGGAAAATGCCTATAAAAACAAACCTGTCATTGTACAACTCACCAAAGATTTATGAGGGTAATAGTCAAAATTTGTTCCGGTTTCACCTGCATGTTGTCAAGATATGCCTAGAGTGTGTGCAATAAGAAAAGAACAGGTATGTGCATAACATCAACCTGGAATCTGGGAATATGTGTAGAAACAGTCAGGTAGTGTTAACAAACAATACCTCCACAGGTATACCAGGTAAGAGGTATATACTGCAGGTAAAACTCAGTTCACATATATAGTTGTCTACATCCATACCACTGTCCAAACTACGACCATAGGGTAGTGTAATAATACCTGTAAGGTACAGATCACAGCACTGACTAAGAAAGTAATTAGAACAAGTTGTTAATTGACATCCCCCCAACCATATCTGCAACAATAAACTAAATACACAACTCATTCTGTATGTGCACTATTAAATCTACTGTTGGGACATATGTCCTATTGTTTGATAAATATTTAAATTTGTTTCTATGCATGTGCCATGTTAAAATACTCCCACATTGGTGGCATGCTGCCATCAATGTATCTGCATGCTGTTGTAATGGCCACTGTGGTTCCATATATGCATGTATTCTGTTTGTTATGCAACTGTTCCATATCTGGTGTTTCGGGTTAATGGAAATATCTATGCATGCTGTTATACCAAATCCTGGAATCTGTTGACTATTACTAACCCACATATGTTGTAAAATTGAAAATAGCACATTTGGGAAGGTTGATCCCAGCGGACCCACCTTTCCCACCTCATCTGGCCATGGCATCAGGCACCAGTACATCTGGAGCCCACCCTGGGACCTCCTCGTCCACTGGTCATGCACCACCTTCTGGTGGCACCACCTCAGGGATGGGGCTTGCCCACCTGGGAGCAGGAGTGGACAGAACACTGTCACCCATCGCCAGGTCCGGGGTCTAGTGCGTAGTGAGCTACGTAGGGAGTTTTAGATCTGCTACGCCAGCTTGAGGGCCACATGATGCAAGTAGAGGATTAGCTTGCCCCACTTACTCAGCCCCCAGCACAGCCACCTTCAGGGCTGTGAAGGTGCAGTGGTGACTACCCATAGGTGGGGACCTCAGTCCCACTGTTTCCACTAGGGGGCTCATGGGCTTCCGACTTCCAAACACCCCTCCCCATCCAAAGTGTTTACCCCCACATGTGTCATATACCACCCCTGTATGCTGTCTTGTCTGTCTTGTCTGTTATTCTTCCCAACCTACTGCCTCAAATATGCCTACTACCCCTACCCAACATCCCACTCTCACCTTTAAAAAAAAGGGCAATCTATTTCCAAAAAACAAATCTCGCCCCATACACAGCTGTCCATTTCACATATGTGTCCACTGGACACATGTAATCTGGTCTAATTGGCTTCACAATATATTATTGTTGTCCTCACCCCTCTCAGGGGTATGAGTGTCCAGACCTACCTCTAAATCAGTGTATATGCACAGCTGTTGCTGTAGAAGAAATGGGCAGCTATGGACTTTCCCTACACCCGCCCTGCACATCCCTAGCTATTTTCCCTACTGTCATTCCCTCTTTTTGCCCCTTTTTCACCACTTTTCTATCAACCCTCTTTCATTTCTTTTAAAGAAATTATCATGGGGGTAAGCAGGAGTAATCAATTTTAAGCAGCAGTAAGCGTGCTTAAGCTTGTTTGTGCAGGGGTAAGCAATGCCTACACAGATTAAGCAATTTAGAAGCTAACTGTGTAAAAGACACTGTAACCGGATGTAAGCAGTGCTTACCTTCGTGCAAACCTGCTTACAACTGCTTAAAAGTACCTTAATCACTCTGTATCCAATGGCCCTTGTTCTGCCCAGCAACAAAATAAACAACCTTTACAAGGTTCAAACCCAGGACTCAGCACACCATAGCCAAAGTGATTTACCACTAAGCCATGTCAGATATGCATAACACTGATGATTTCAGAAACATATCATCCAGCACAGTCATTCAACAGCACAGGAAATGTATTTATGCATGGAGATGTATGTGTGTGTGTGTGTGTGTGTGTGTGTGTGTGTGTGTGTGTGTGTGTGTGTGTGTGTATAAATATATATATATATATATATATATATATATATATATATATATATATATATATATATATATATATATATATATATATATATATATATATATATATATATATATATATATATATACACACAAACAATATCTATATATCTATATATCTATATATCTATATATATATATATATATATATATATTATATATATATATATATATATAAAGATATACATATATATATATATATACATACATATGCTTACATCTATTGATATATATGTCTACACACACATATATATATGTGTATATATATATATATATATATATATATATATATATATATATATATATATATATATATATATATATATATATATATATATACATATATATATATATATATAGGTAGATATAAAAGAGAACATAAAGATATATATATATATGACCAAAGGCACCGTTAATGGGTGTGAGGGGGCCCAAGTTAAATACCTCTTGTAAGTATTGTTATCACCCCCCTACAGCCAAACAGATCTGCCCTGCAACACAATACCAACTGTTGTAAGTCCCATACCCAGGACCCTACACAACATGGCCACAAGACATTAACAGTAATCCATCCCACCTGTATGATGTCAGGATGATATTAGTAACATATCATACACTACAGTCTGGCTACCACAGGGAATGTACAATGTGGAACCAATAAACACACACACACACACACACACACACACACACACACACACACACACACACACACATATGCAGATACATATATATATATATATATATATATATATATATATATATATATATATATATATATATATATATATATATATATATATATATATATATATATATATATACATATACATGTAACTACACATACACACATAGATATGTATAGGAAGATACATATTTAGAGGGTGCACAGTATATTGAACAGCCAGTATTCCTACAGTTGCCACCTTTTCAAATGGACAGTGCATGATTCACTCATACAAAAGACAATTGTTGCCTGAAACATATACCCACAGAGATGTCAAAGGATATGACACCACACACAGGTTTGCATACATAAGAAATGTTTATTTTTGTAGTATTACAGTTGTATATGCCATGTCATATAGCTGTTAGGTCTTTGAAATACATACTAACTGAGTAATGCAACTCTCAAGCAGATCATTTTATACAGTAATCCGAAAGCATAACATATGTTGCTGTGCAGGCCAAGGCCTTCAAGTAGTACAACAGTAAAGAAAGACTGGGCCAGAGGATAACACTCAATCATCAGTAAGTAATTCAGATCTATAGTTCAGCAGTCTCTAATTACACTCTGTACTCAACCCCTAGGGGAAAAGACTTAAGTTGACACAACGGGAATGTATCTGTTACATAACAATGCTTAACTAGAAACATCACAATCACACTGACAAACAGAACAGTCTGTATGACAGTAAGCACTAGGCCACCAATGTTCCCAAGGTGAAATGGATGGCAATATACAGCATATAGCTTAAGGTGGCTTAATACCAATATCCCTCACATCTTGTAGCAGCCTAGGTTATATATGGTGCATACCCCTCTCCCATAGACTGACTTACAGGGGCATATAACACCGTTACACACACTGACCTGTGGACTGCAGAAGGGCACACTTGTTTTGTGCAGCTGATGCCCACATACATATGGACACTTCTCTACAATATGTGTGGGGGCCACTGGAATGATGGCAGGAATGGCAGCATGACATAATCACAGGCCACTACATAACAACCCCTTACTGCATGTCATATGGACAAAGCCTGGTATATAGGTGGGGGACAGAGGCCGAAACACAGGCCCATATGTGAAATAGTGTTGTTATACACTGAGAAAGTCACTGGTGTTACATGATAGTCTGCAACATACCCTTAGTCAGGAATATGAAGTCAGAAACACAAATTGATGTAGCCAAGTACTGATAGCACTCAACTCACACAATGCCAGTGGTATATCTGACACAAGGCCTGTGTGTTGGACAGACAAAACATAACAGGCACACCTCTGGCCATCATGTGGATAGGCCCACATTTGAGAGCTATACAGATTGCATTTCATGTTAAACTAGTATGTACACACAAACCCTGTAACACTGGTGCTATACAATGCATATAACAACACTACTCATACTGTCTGTAGGTCTGGAACCTTATACAAATATGTAGCTGGCCTTAGTCTGCAAGTCCTCTTGTAAGAGGTATTGCTACCTGCTGTCTGCAACACTGCTGCCCACACACAGGAAGGATGTCCTCCATACAGGAAAGGTAAAGGGACCACACCCACATGAGGTAGGGAAGCATGTATGCATGTAATTGAATGTAGTATTTGGTCCATAATAATAGGAGAGATAATGTAGAATGATTTATATGTGCCATCAGGAGGTGTTGTAATGACGTCCAGCTCAACAACTGCTATGGACAATAGAGTCTGTCCCTGTGGGTAGTGGGACATATCCTTCAACTGTGCAGATCAGCACTGACTGACAAGTTGTAAACCATCATAGTGTGTGTTGTGTGGTCAACAGCTGGTGGTGGAAGTAATGCCATTATGATGGACACATGGGTTCCAGAGCCCACCACTTGCAGGACAGTCAAGTTAACATGTAATGTAGCATGCAGAAATGCCATAGGTGTGCAATAGGCTTACCTGCAATTTGTCCCTATATATACCCCCCTAATGTTAGGCTGTGTCCACATGTGGCACCTGTCTGTGTTGTACCAAGGCAGAACAGTGCAGCTGTGCAGGAAAAACATATATATATATATATATATATATATATATGTTTATAGTTTCAAAGGTAAGTACTAGGCTATCGGTCCAAGGGACTATGTAAGCCTAGCCAACAAGGTTCCTTGGCTTACACCATCCAAGAAAGTTATTTTCCTGTGCCACTGTTGAGCAGAGACACAGAAGTGATCCCCAGGGTGTATTTCCTATTTCCCATCCACTCATCAACATTTTTCTTGAAGATTGCTAATGAAGAACTTTGCTTGACATAGATGGATAGCCTGTTCCAGAGTATGGGAAGTCTCTGGGACAGGAATCTATCCCTCCAGCATGTCCTGTGTATTGTGGTGACAAGGTTTAGGTCCCTAGAGCATGTAGCTCAGAAGAATTGGGATTTCTTTAGGTGTAGCATGTCCAACAGCTCTGGGTTTGACAGAGCTTTATATGTTAGGCAGAGATCACCTCAGAGTAGGCAATATGCTACAGAGTAAAGCTGAAGTTTTTTGAGATGGTCAGTGTAGGGCATCTGTTTGAGGCCAGTAATCCTCTTTGTGAGGTACTTCTGTGGCCTTTCCAGCTGCTGCAGATGTCTCGTGAGGTACATTCCAAAAGGGGCATTGTACGCTATAATGGGTCTAATGAGTGTCGAATAGAGGGGAACAATGACCTCTTTTTTCCTGAAAAAGTACCCTTTTATGATGAGGTGTGCCATGTAGAAGGACTTCCTGACTACTGTGGTGATGTGACTATCAAAGGAGAGACTACTGTCCACCTGGGTCCCAAGGTCTCTTATCACACATTTGGTGTTAAGTAGATTGCTGCCTATGTGGTAGTTCATGGGTACAGAGTTTTTACCAAAGGGGATGACACAGCACTTTTTGGCATTGAGCTTGAGGCCATGGCTCTGATACCAGGCATCTGTCTCAGCGAGGCCCTTCTGTAGGATGTCCACATCATTTGGGGACTTGACTATGGCTCCTAGTTTGCAGTCATCTGCAAACATCATTAGTCAGAAGCCTTCTGTGTTAGCCTGTACTTCAGAGAAGTAGATACCAAACAGGAGAGGTCCCAGGACTGAACCCTGTGATACTCCACTTGTCACTGGTTTGAGGTCAAATTTGGAGTCTGCAACTTTTACAGTGTGGGTTATGTCAGTGAGCCAGTTGGCAACCCATCTTTTGATGCAGGGATTTATACCTAGTTTAGTGAGTTTAACTATAATTCCAGAGTGGGGGATGGTGTTGAAAGCCTTGGCGAGGTCAAGATAGGCTGTGTGAACCACCTTACCCTCATCTACGGCTTTGGTGACTGCCTTAAAGAAGTCGGTCAGGTTCAGGAGGCATGATCTGCCTTTCACAAATCCGAACTGGGTGAGATCCAGAGTTTGGAGGTTACCAATGTCTTTGTTTATGAGTTCCATGATGATACATTCCATGGCCTTGCAGACCAGGCTCGTCAGGCTAATAGGGCAATAGTTCCCGGGATCAGTGGTGGCTCCCTCTTTGTGGAGTGGGATAACTGTTGCTGCGTGCCATTCACTGGGCACAAAGCCTAATGCGAGGCTATTATTGAACATGGTGCTTAACTGGGTATTCAGTTCGTTCTGAAGTTCATATAAAATGCAGCCTGTGATGTCCGGTCCAATGGATTCTGTGTTTTTGGCTTTAGAGAGTGCAGCTTTTAACAAGTTCGAACATCATATGGCCGAGACCATATGTTAGAACTTGTAAATGTTCGATCGGTCTGAATGGAGATCTCCGTACAGTGCGGAACGGGAAGATTTCCCTTTTCCACAATGTAGTGCGATCTTGGAGTTGGTATATATGTGTATATATGGCTTTACTTCAGTAGATCGAACATATTACAAGTTTGAACCACATATGGCCGAGACCATATGTTCAAACTTAGTTCGAACACTGAAGTAAAAAAAGAAAAAACAACAAAAAACAAAATTAAACATCTGTAGCAGGGGGGCTACACCCCCCCTGCACCCCCACACACACCCCTTACTTAAATATACCAACTCCAAAATCACACTTCATTGCCCCACCCATGGCCAGTCACAACATCAGCTTCATGGCCCTGAAGGTGTCTGGAGGCTGAGCAGGAGGAGCATGTGGTCCCTGTGAGTGTGTACTGATGGCCTCAAGGTGCTGTAGCACATCCCCCAAGTCTCTGTGGAGCTCCCTATGCACCAGACCCTGGACCTGACCTCGGGTGACAGGATCATGTCTGTGTGTGCTCCCAGGGGAGGGGGAACACCATCCCCTCAGGTGGTTCCACCTGAAGGTAGTACAGGACCAGTAGATGAGGAGGCCCCAAGGTGAGTCTCACATGTGATGTGGTTTGGTAACATGGCCAGATGAGGTGGGAGAGGTGGTTCTTCTGGCAACTGTTCCCTAAACATGCTATTGTGTCACTGTTATAGAAATATGTGGGTCGTAATAGTCCACACATTCCAGGATCATGTCCAACAGCATGCATAGATATCCCCAATAACACAAAACAACAGATGTGCAGCAATCACATAGCAAACAGACCATGTGCATATATGTCACCATAGTGGGCCTTACAATGGCATGCAGGTGACATTGTCTGTAACAGGCCAGCAATGATAGTGTCCCCACTGGAAACATGGCTACAAACACATAGCACAAAGTGTGGTATAATACGATAGATGTCCCAATAGTTGGTATTCTGTAGACATACCTATTGAGTTGTGTGATCAGATTGTTGTTTCAGATATTGTGGGGGGGGGACAGAGATGTGTATTAAGAACTATGATAACCTTGCTGTATGAGTTGCTCAGACCTGTTTCCATCTTTATGTCTTTCAGACAAAATGTCCCATGACAGGCTTCCTGTTTATACAGCGGACGAGAATGAGGTCATCATCACACACCTGGTGCAGCACTACCAGGTGTTGTTTGGCCGAACAGCCCATGAGTAGCAGGAGCAGACTGCTCTGTGGAACAATCTTGTCCACAGGGTAAATGATGTCTGCCTGCATAACCGCAGTTATGAGCAGGTCCAGCATCATTGCACAGACCTACTTTGCAATGCCCATTAGCATGCTACTGCAGTCAGGGGGGATCAGCTCATACCAGTGGGAGGGTCATGCCATCCATCCCACCTGACACATGTTGATGAGCTCCTTGCCAGCCTTGGGGCACCTGCCCACTCGCATCCACAACACCTGGCGGAGAGCATAGTGGAAGTGGGTGCTGCGCACACAATAGCAGAGGAGTGTGCAGGTAAGGCGACAGGGCACATCAGTAGACTACTGTTGCATATCCATCTGCATCTGTACAATTAGATCATGCATATGTGAGATGACATATATATATATATATATATATATATATATATATATATATATATATATATATATATATATATATGTATATAGAGTCTGTTGCTGCATAGTAGTAATAAACAGATGTGCATAAGCTGTAATATTGTGGGCTTGTACTGTTGTACTTTAATGCTGCACTCACCCTGTACCAATGCCACAGCTGTGCCTACTGACATCACATCTCTCACACACTTATGTAGGTCCCTCTGGTATACCTCCAACGTAGCTGGTGAGTATGGCGTTTGTTCAGGTTTGCCAATACACAGGTCATGTTATGGCTATGTTATATTCCATGCAGACATTTAACACACCTACCCATAATGTATGCCATACATGTTCAGGTATTGTTGCTGTTAACTGCACTACATCACAGTGGTCACCATGATGGTGTATTTGAAGGGTATGTCAGACTCCTGCAATATAATTAGCATCCTGTCATTGCAAAATGTGTGCACAGAGATGAATATAACGGCGGGACAAATGGCCTACAGTAGGGACATGTGTGAAACATCACCCTTTTACAGTGCTACAACAGTGTATATACCAGTATGACAATGGCAACTGTTACAGATCTACTCCATGGCATATCACAATACTGTGGTCCACAACCCTTGCAACCTGAAATGTGGTCCTAACATGAGCAATGAGTGTGTAATATGGAATCGTAAAGTTAGGACAGCAAATATGGGGAATACATGCCTTCACAAACACTGGAAGCATATGTGTGCACACACTCTAGATAAAATATAGAGGAGGCAGCTGTTGAGGAACTGACTGCATGCATTTGTCATGGAAATGCACCTTCCAGCAAGTACACGTCCCCAATGTCACACCAAAAATTGGTCTGCTGTCCAAGACGTTTGGCCATTAAATGTGCACACTTACCTACATCAGAGGCAGCTGTGGCTTGCACACATCTTACATGCCATGGCGTAGGCCTCATACCCAATAGGTAGCACCCAGGATTTGGACTTGTAGCCATACCTCACCATTGCATATACCATGGCAAACAGTACAGGCAGTCATGTATGTGGCGAGGATGTATGGGGCAGGAATAATGTAGGAAATAAACAGATGGCCATCCAAGACAGATGATGTCACATGTAGCATACCAGTCATGCAAGCTGCCTAGTAACATGCCACAACACTGAGGGGTTTGCAGGAATGTCTAGCAAGTACTGGCTGTGCAGTACCCATGTCGGCAATTGCCTGGACTCTGCAAACGTGTGGCCCATGGGTTAGGGTAATCAGATGTGATAGTTGCACCACAGGAAACATCAGCCAGGCCTCTCTACAGATAGCATATGCATAACAAAAGAGGTCCCCAAAAGGCATGCCTTGCAATGTGTACTGGTGTACCAAGACCACGTTGCAAACCTACAGACAGTATCATGTATGATACATGTGCTGCACAACAACACCTCACCCCATCTCAGGCCCACCATCCCCATCTGTACCATGCCAGTGCCAGTGTACACCTGTATGCTTGCCTTTCATTAGCTGGAACTAGGCTGTTACATGTGGTGTTTAATGTTTGGGACACTGCATACTGACACAAATGTCCAGGCTGAAGGTGGGGAGGAGGTGTCATCATAACACAACAGTGCACTGCAGCAGGGAACCAAAGGATGCTATGAATGGCTGTATATACACACAGTTAGGGTCAGGAACTGTGGCAGACATAACCCTGACTCCACAGCAATAGTGACAGCAGTGTGTGAACTCCAAGGGATGTGCACGAGTTGACCTTGCAATCATGCAGAGTTGGGGGACATGTGTAGGGCAGACTGACCATATACTGGCAAATGCAGATGGCCCATGCTAGTATACCCCTGCCAGGAATAGTGACTGCTGTAGTACACATAACAGTAGGTGCAACAAACCATCATGATAAGGGCGTGCACACATATGCACCCACGAAGTGTATGCATCTCAATCAGCATCAGCACAACTAACACATTTGTTTGACACTGCATTTGATTGTACAGGGCATATGTCACATATCAGGCTCATGTAATGTTAACATATGCAGTAATGTGGTCCCATGGCATATCAAGGAAGAGGACATCATGTCAATAAGGGTGTGTACACTCCCCCTAGCCATGGCAAGGTTTGATGGTTGTCAGTGTAACTGTAACGTATTGATCATACATGCACCGCTGATGATGACATCTGTAAATCAGACAGCAGCCATTCACAAATGACATATGTCCACATATCATCCCAGGTATGTGTCAGACAAAGACATAGGGGCTGTGAGCAGCAGAGCAGACATAACTGACACAGTAATACACATTCAGCAATGGTGTGTACACCTGTGAGGTATGGTGCACAGTACGTCAGGGTGCTGAACAGTTGCACAGCAATACTGTGTACATGGGTGCAGTGTTTTCCAGGGGAAGGGGCATCACCTACTAACACAGCCCATGCACCATGCACATGTATACTGTTGCTAGCCTGGATTGACTATAGCTGCACTGCATGCTGTTGAGTACCATATGTTATGCATGTTGACAAATGGGTAATGGGAGGTCTGTGTGTAATATCTCAGTGCATCCTCACCTGTACGTGTGTGTGTGTGTGTGTCTGTGTGTGTGTGTGTGTGTGTGTGTGTGTGTGTGTGTGTGTGTGTGTGTGTGTGTGTGTGTGTGTGTGTGTGTGTGTGTGTGTTGCGGGTGTGGGGAGTGGAGAGGGTGGAGGGTTATTTGGTCTGTAAGTGCAATCTGGTCGAGTGGAGGGGGGGTTGATGCATGTAGGATGCGTGTGTGTATGTGTGTGTGTGTTTGTGTGTGTGTACCTGTATGCACGTGTGAATGTGGGGTTGTTCATACGTCTCAACTTCCTTTTGGAGTCGTGCAGTACATCGACATGGACTGACACATGAGACACCAGGAATACTTGTCTGATATGTAATCTCAGGACAGCTAATAGTATAATAAGGTCTGTAGCATGGAAGATGCATTGGGAGGGAAACTAGACACCAGGTATACTGTTAAAACTGCAATCAGCAGAAGGGTGAAATAATACCCACATATGCAGCACTACAGATGCATTGGGGAATTACTAGACAACACTAGTGAGTGTATCCAAATATTACTGTTGTCCACATAATAAGTTACTAGAGCAACAGATGTTGCATCTACTGAGCAATAGTTATGTTTGACACTCCAGTGTGTGACATTATTGAGTGACTGTAGTAGCCCCTAACATATGGGAGCCATACTCACGATGTCTGGACAAACCCAGGGTGAACACTGGATGACAGCAGTGAGTCCTTGTAAAACTGACTCCAATCAAGTCAAAGAGGTAATGGAGTAAGAGGTCATGTGTTGTGGTCACTTGTCTAGGCAATTAGAAGAATGATACGTTAATGATTGGTATTAGTGAGTGTAAGATTCCAAGTTTGATGCAGGATGGGGAACTTAAGAGAATAAACTTGGGACAGTCTGTTAACTCAGGGACAGGTAGGTATTATGGTGGAATGTCAGGTCTTAAAGTGCATTTCTTGTTTTCCCCTCACAGTTGGCGAGGTGGGTCAGGGTTCCTCCTGCATGCAATCTGATGTTGGTGTCCATACAGACACTGAAAATGATGAT
This sequence comes from Protopterus annectens, assembly GCF_019279795.1. Taxonomy (NCBI): domain Eukaryota; kingdom Metazoa; phylum Chordata; order Ceratodontiformes; family Protopteridae; genus Protopterus; species Protopterus annectens. The sequence continues at coordinate 1,661,589,001 of NC_056729.1, forward strand.
AGGTGTGTTGAGGCAAAGGCGGGGTTGTCAGAGGCTAAAACTGCACCATCGTTTGACATCCCCCTGTTATTCACCCCCATCCTCGCACACAGTCACAGTGCCTATAGGTACCCCATCACCAGTGGCCATAGCAGATGGACAGTTGGCAGTTGGTGGCAGTGCACAGGACAGTGTGGTATCTATGGCTGCTGTGTATGGACACAGCAACCATAGCCGGATATCCGGCAGGGTACCACATAGGCAGATGTACAGGGGTGCTCGTGGGAGGGCCGCTGGTAATCGTGCCCCTGGCAGATGTGCCACACCTGGTACCACCAGATGCATGTTTCAGGCTGTCATGGAAGCACCGGCAAGTATGGAATGGTAAACCAGACAGGGTTTGAGGCTGCAGAGGGCTGCTTTTTCAGCTGTAAGTGACAACATCCGTGATCTTGCAGGTGCCCTCTGTTATTATACAGAGGTCATGGATGGATGGTGGGGTGAGATGGTGGGCCTCCTCGACCATGGATTGTCTGTGCTAGAGCATGTGGTAGGAGTGGTGCGATGGCCACATGGACGTAGGCCAGCAACACCAACATCTGGAGGTCGACATGGATGTGCAAGGACACCAAGCCGCTCCTGTAGTGGCAGTACCAGCCCCAGCACTGCAGGGGAAGTGCTGTCCACACCATACCACAGCATGCCATGTGCACATGGCCCTGGCCAGTCCCAGGAGGAACCTGGTTCCAGTAGACATATGTCATCATCGGGAAGAGTAGCATATCAAGGCCTGTACCTGGACGTGCCCATGGAACCCCTGGCAGGCACAGTTCTTGTGTCCGTGGCCAGAGGCAGTGAACTGCACACTCTGCCAGGTATGGCCTGCAGTTGTTCAACAAATGCTTATATAGGGCAGCCACATGGAAGAACTGTGTGCATGCATACTCACTCACAATGCAAACACACCTACGGCAACCCCATACCTGCACACACCACATCACTACAGCCATATCAGTAATTAAAACCCCTCACTCACACACATGGTGTCAATCGTATGGCCCAGCCTAGGTCTCTGGCAAACTAGCATCACACCCTGTGCATATGATGATACCTGTGCCACATCTCTGTCATCCATAACATCAATGCAGGGACAGGCTAATATGGTTCTGATACACATGGTGACTGTACTACAGTGTACCAATGTACTCCTGTGTAAAATGTTATTAGCAGCAATGTTTAATGCTTACATGTCAGGTAGTGTAGCTGTCCAGCCATGATGCATTATAGCTGTTAGTAACACTGAGTGATTGTGGTCCCCATAATGTTATCCATTTGTGTTGTAGGTGTCCATGTGTCAGCAGGACAATTGTCTGCTGTCATATCTCACAAGGGATATGGCACTGTGGTGACACCATGGCTGTGCCATATCCTGGGTACAGTTGAACACATGTCACAGGTCTATATAACAGTTACTGCCTGTGTCACATGGCCAATAGGTCTGGGGGTGGTGTATACGGGTGAGTGCATGGTGGCTGCTGTTAGCAGCCCTTCCACAGTGGACAATAGTAGTTGTACTGGGTGGTACACACCACATGTTTGTGTATAACACAAACAGAGGCATAGGTGTTGATGCACTACAAAGAGAATACTGTACACATGGATGTATGTACCTCTGCAAGGAACCCATCGAAGCCTATGTAATTCCACCAAGCCAGACTATGCAGAACAACACATTGTGGAATAGGCAGTCCACTAGTTTGAGGTCATGGACGATGGTACTGGCAGGGTATATGTCCCCTTCCCCAATGTAGTGCAATCCTCAACATGGTAAACATATGTGTGCTGGTGTGGGTGGCACACCCCTACCCTCTGGAGGGTGAGAGGTGCTGTAGAACCACAGATAGTGTGATAGACAAATACATAACCTGTTAACATGAACTGTACAGTATTATGGCCAGCTACATGAGGGGGGTACACTCAACAGTAACCACAATGATGTTGGCTGTGTCCACAACAGCCACACCCAGCTATATATACCAACCCCAGTATCGCTGCACACCTATACAGTGGGGAAGAGGCCATTTACACAGTTAACAGTAGTTGTGATGGAATGTATGTCCACAGGATGATACCTGTGACATGTTAGCATATGACGCACATTTCTTGGACAGATGACCCACTGGGACATATATATTCAGCAACCTGATGTAGATACATCCACATACACGCACACTCTTACATGACAACACTGGGATTAGACCCCTACCTAGGTATGTAGTGCTACTGATGTGTGTGGCTTTAATTGCACACACCACACAGCTTTTAGGATGAGGTGTGTTCCAGGTTATATGTTACATGCAGAACAACCCCAGGCATGTACAGTATGGTAATGGGGGATGTAGTACTTGTAGATGGACAATACATAGTGTGACATACCATCATATAGACATTGACAAACACATAACAGTCAGACACACATCCGAGAGACCTGGGCCTATCAGTGCTAACTACCTTGTCAGTGTGTCCAATGTGTTACAGGTAGGCTGCACACAGCACATGCATAATTGGACTGGATATTGTTATCAGTTACCTGTATGGTTGATGGTGACAGTGGTCACCATACAGTGGTACATGGGACCTGTACCAGGGGTACCATGGTATAATTACAGTATACCCAGCACGCACACCCCACTGTGGATATTGTACACACTGGCACCCATGATGACACTCTGACAAACCCACCATTACACATTTACCAGGACTGCAATACAACCCCTTGTCCATCCCAAGAGTGCTACTACAGGGATATGCATCTAATGCACATGTCACAGGCATAGTAGGGTGATGCATTGTCATGCCTCTCCTATGGGCAGCAACATCACTATCCCTATTACTGTGTGGCAATGCATATTGTAATAGGAGTATGTGGCCTCAGAATGCTGTACCCTACATATATGCACACATGTACACATACACAAACTTACCAGAACTCACTGGGTATCCCATGCCTATCAACCCATTTGTACAACAGTGTTGTGCTGGTACTGCAAGGCCCAGGTATCCCTTAGGGAGAGAAGTATAACAAGGTACATGTAATGTCTGGTACAGCAGTAGCCTCATCTAACTATGGCAATAGATGGTGCGGTGGGTGTGAAGGGCACCAACTACAGGTCTACTAACACACAGACACTGATATTCTCAGAAATGCACACGTACACATTTGTCAGTACTGGGGTGCATTGGTGCAGGAGTTCATAGGTGTGTACCTGGCTATTGTCCCTGGAGAGATGGTAAGTGTAGGGGGTGTATGTACAGTGGTATCATGCCACCTGCCATGTGCCAGCAGGCCATCTATCTACAGACACCACTGTGGTGATCCTTAGGGTGAGAGTGACATGCATCAGCCAATCCTCTGGGTGCCACCTGCAGAGGGCCGGTGAGGTGCTCCAGTTGACATGTATGCAACATGCATTACATAACATGGTTAGTATCTGTCTTGGAGACCTGTACCCAAGCATGTTCTGTTGACTGTGGTAGTGTAGTGGAGGTATCCATAGCATGTGGTGCATAAAGGGTGTTGAGTCCTATCTGTGCAATTTATAACATAGCTGGGCAGACATGTCAGTGTCAGTCAAGCATAGATTGCCTGTACGTATCCAAGATGGATACCTGACATCTGCACATCTATACAGGGATGGACAGACATCAGCTCACCAACTAGCTATGCAGTAGGATGACTGTGTTGACAGATAGATGTCTGACACCGATAGGTATGCCATTACTACATGATGGCAGCCCTCACTGACATGTGCTATACAGACAGTAGTCTACAGTTATTTTCCACATGTCAGATCATTATCCAGTAGGAAATATATAATGTGATACAGCTCACACACCAAGAACACGACAGTGAGGACTCAGAGTCCATCTATGCATGCAAGGGTGTTTGTTTCCAGTACTACAATTAGCAATCTACTATGTCTATGTTATTAGACTGGGATGTGAGCACTGGTTACCAGGGCTGACCCATGCTTAGCAGGTATCAGCATTGCTTCAATATAACAGCTAAGCACATTTGCGCACTGGTAAGCAAAGCCTACGTGGTGTAAGTGCCTGTACATTGAACCATACGTTAGCACCACTTAGCTTTGCGCAAACCCGCACAAATGTGCTTAAAGCTGCTCAAAACTGCCTTAACCATTCTGTATCCAACAGCCCTTGTTCTGCAGAGCAACAAAATAAACAGCCCTTGCAGGTCTTGAACCCAGGACACTGTACACTACAGTTAACCACTACACCGTGACAGCTGTGAAGACAGTTGTTGTTTTTCCAATATATCTGTCAGTACACATATTGAATAGTATTGAACAATTGCTGTGACTTCTACAATTGTATAGTACTTGTTAGTGATATTACTGTTGCATCACATATGTTGTTATTTCTAAATATACACATATCAGATACATACAGCGTGATACATTTGAGAAGGTATACGCAACAGTAATGTTTACACATGACAAGGATATGGATATATACATATACATATGTAGATATATGTCTACATGTACATACACATCATCATCATCTTCTTTTGGCTGTTCCCATTAGGAGTCACCACAGTGGATCATCTGTTTCCATTTCTTCCAGTACTCTGCATCTTGCTCTATCACACCAACCACCTGCATGTCCTCTCTCACCACATCCATATACCTTATCTTAGGCCTTCCTCTTTTCCTTCTACCAGGTAGCTTCATCCTTAGCATCTTTTTCCCAATATACTCAGCATCTCTCCTCAGCACATGTCCAAACCAATGTAATCTTGCCTCTCTGGCTTTGTATCCAAACCTTCCAACCTGGGCTGACCCTCTAATATACTTATTCCTAATCCTGTACACCCACTTCACACCCAGTGTAAAACTTAACATCTTTAACTCTGCCACATCCAGCTCTAACTCCTGCTTTTTTGTCAATGCCACTGTCTCTAACCCATATAACATAGCTGATCTCACTACCCTCTTGTAGACCTTCCCTTTCACTCTTACTGGTACTCGTCTGTCACAAATCACTCCTGACACTCTTCTCCACCCACTCTATCCTGCCTGTACTCTCTTCTTCACCTCTCTTCCACACTCACCATTACTCTGAACTATTGATCCCAAGTATTTAAACTCATGTACATACACATATATATTCATATATATGTATTTATACACATCTGTATAGTGCATCATATATATGGCTATATATAGATCTTGCTGTATTTATATATATATGTACATCATATATATATATATATATATATATATATATATATATATATATATATATATATGTTGATATATATGTAGCTATCTATAACTATATGTGCATATATATCTATATATACGTGTAGACATAGATAGATGTGTATATGTATATATATATATATATATATATATATATATATATATATATATATATATATATATATATATATATATATATATATATATATATATATATATATATATATATATATATGTACATATATATATATATATATGCACCTATATATATATATATATATATATATATATATATATATATATATATATATATATATTTTTTTTTTTTGCCTCTTCTTAAAAGTACTCAGTTGAATTTATTCTGCTGCCTTTATTATTGCTTGTTAGTAGCCTGATTAAATTGTAACTGTTATTCTAAGGCCCTTGGTTTAAGAACTTGGGCTTCAAACCAGTTGTTTTACATTAGGAAGGTTTGTGGTCTGCACTGCTGTGGCAGGACAGGTAGTGTACATCCTTCTGACTTAGGAACTGCTGATTGAAGGCTCAGTGTCTGTTATTCTAAAAGTGTATTAGTTCTGGGTTAAGCACTTGGGCTTCAGGCCAGTTATTTTACATTAAGAAGGTTTGTGGTCTGCACTCTTGTGGGAGGAGAGGCTAGATTCTGCCCTTCTGAGCTGGGAATTTCTGGTTAAAGGCTTATTGTGCATGCTTAATTGAACTGTTTCTTTCTGAAATCGGTATGCCTTGTTTGCTGTAGCATAGACTAGATTCAGGCCGGCTGGATCTAGCTTTGTTTGTATAACTTGTGCACTGATCCAGGCTGTCTTTTTTGGAGAGGGTTTCTCTGTACCCTAGTGGCAGGACTGTGCAGTTAGAACCTGTCTGATTGAAGACTGCTGGAACATGGCTCAGTTTTGAGCTTTTTAACTGGTCAACTGGGTAAAGTGTTGTTTTGATTGTATCTGCTCTATTTTCTGAAATATATATATATATATATACTTGTTTCCCGCCTTTCTGAACTAGTATAGTCCAGTTTTTAGGTTATTGCTGAATCCAGGACTGTGTTACAAGTTTCTGTGTTGCCCATACCTTACTTGAATAGAAGGAAGTTTCTCTGTTCACCTGTGAGAGAGGGGAGCTTTGAGCAGCCTATATGTCCCTGGAGGAGTTGTTTCAGCCCAGAAGTTAGTAGTTTATTGGCCATTTTGGGCTAATTTCTATCTCTTTCACTTCCCTGCTATAAAAAACACATTTGCGCAGTTTTTGCGCTTGTATTCTGCTCAGCAAGTTCCTTCAAGGTGTTCTGGAGAGTCTACAGCAGCAGAGAGACAAAAGAGTGACTTTGGAGTGATTAAGTATCATTTTCTGCTTTTCTTGCTGTATTAACTAATTCCACCTAAAACGCCAGTTTTTTAACGAATCTGTGATTTAAAAAGTTTGTTATTGCTACATATTGTACTTATTTGCTGCCTGCACTTGAATTAAGTCATTTTTGTGTTTAAATAATATGTTTAACTGTTGTAGGCTGCACACTAAAGTGTGATAGCCTTTTCTGTGCATTTAAAGTGTTGTTTTGATTGTATCTACTCTATTTTCTGAAAAAAATATATATACTTGTTACCTGCCTTTCTGAACTAGTATAGTCCAGTTTTCCAGGTTATTGCTGAATCCAGGGCTGAGTTACAAGTTTCTGTGTTGCCCATACCTTACTTGGATAAAAGAAATTTTCTCTGTTCACCTGTGAGAGAGGGGAGCTTTGAGCAGCCTATCTGTCCCTGGAGGAGTGGTTTCAGCCCAGAAGTTAGTAGTTTATTGGCCATTTTGGGCTAATTTTGATTGTATCTGCTCTATTTTCTGAAAAAAAAACATTTTCACGCCTTTCTGAACTAGTATAGGCCAGTTTTCAGGTTATTGCTGAATCCAGGGCTGTGTTACATGTTTCTGTGTTGCCCATACATTACTTGGATAGAAGGAAGTTTCTCTGTTAAGGAAGTTTCTCTGTTCACCTGTGAGAGAGGGGAGCTTTAAGCAGCCTATCTGTCCCTGGAGGAGTGGTTTCAGCCCAGAAGTTAGTAGTTTATTGGCCATGTTGGGCTAATTTCTATCTCTTTCACTTCCCTGCTATAAAAACCACATTTGCACAGTTTTTGCGCTTGTATTCCGCTCAGCAAGTTCCTTCCAGGTGTTCTGGATAGTCTACAGCAGCAGATAGACAAAAGAGTGACTTTGGAGTGATTAAGTATCATTTTCTGCTTTTCTTGCTGTATTAACTAATTCCGCCTAAAATGGCAGTTTTTTTTAGCGAATCTGTGATTTAAAAAGTTTGTTATTGCTACATGTTGTACTTATTTGCTGCCTGCACTTGAATTAAGTCATTTTTGTGTTTAAATAATATGTTTAACTGTTGTAGGCTACACACTAAAGTGTGATAGCCTTTTCTGTGCATTTAAAGTGTTGTTTTGAATGTATCTGCTCTATTTTCTGAAAAAATATATATACTTGTTACCCGCCTTTCTGAACTAGTATAGTCCAGTTTTCCAGGTTATTGCTGAATCTAGGGCTGAGTTACAAGTTTCTGTGTTGCCCATACCTTACTTGGATAAAAGAAAGTTTATCTGTTCACCTGTGAGAGAGGGGAGCTTTGAGCAGCCTATCTGTCTCTGGAGGAGTGGTTTCAGCCCAGATGTTAGTAGTTTATTGGCCATTTTGGGCTAATTTTGATTGTATCTGATCTATTTTCTGAAAAAAAAACTTGTTCACGCCTTTCTGAAGTAGTATAGTCCAGTTTTCAAGTTATTGCTGAATCCAGGACTGTGTTACAAGTTTCTGTGTTGTCCATACCTTACTTGGATAGAAGGAAGTTTCTCTGTTCACCTGTGAGAGAGGGGAGCTTTGAGCAGCCTATCTGTCTCTGGAGGAGAGGTTTCAGTCCAGACGTTAGTAGTTTATCGGCCATTTTGGGCTAATTTCTATCTCTTTCACTTCCCTGCTATAAAAACTGCATTTGTGCGGTTTTGTGTACCGGGCAGCGCTGTTTAGCTAGAGTTAAATTATTCTCAGCTCCACGAGGTCTACTTTTCAATTTTTCCCTTGGAACTAGACAAACCTTCAACTTTAGAACTCAAACCATTCATTTCACAGTCAAGCACTTACTTAAAACTCATAGCAAGCACTAATTAACCCTAGCACTAGACCCCCTATACTGTCCAGAAGGACAAAGCTATCTATTCGTCCCCACCAGCCAATCAGAAAAACAGCTTACTCTACCTATTCAGGCATATCCAAAGGGCAGTTTCTGGTGTACTCTCCAGTCCAACTGGTGAATCTGGGCATTTTGATGCAATGTTACAACTGCCTCATGTACACAGGGAACCCTCTCCTCCTACCACCAAACACTAATATATGCGAGAGATGCGATTATACAGCCAAACTGGAGGCAAAGCTCTCTCAACCCAAGACTGAAACTGACAGTCAAGTGGAGAAGGGTAATACTTGCAACACACCACCAGTCTCACATAGACCTAATAAATCAACACCGGCAAATAACACACATGAATACATGAAAACATATTCGGAGGCTCTAAATAAAAATCTGCAAAAGCAACAGAGACCTCCAAAGCAGACATCCAAGCAACCTCCACACCCCATCACCAACCATGAAACACATACTTCACATAATCAGTGTGCCATGCAATCACAGCCCTTAACGCAAAATAACATACCCAACACACTAGTAATAGGCAACTCTATAGTCAGGCACACTGATGTCCCACTAACTAGGCTGGACAAGGAAAAGGTTACAGTTTGCCTGTCGGGTGCCAGGATCCACCACATAACACAAGCACTCAGGTCACTCCAGAATAAGTACAAATACAACTCTGTCATGACCTGAGTATGTACCTACCTGGACTACATGAAAAGAGACATGGAAGAGCTCTCTGATAATGTAGCCCAGGCTGGTATGACCCTGACCCTGAGTAGCATACTGCTCTCACCAAGAATGATGCCACAGTATAAAGAAAAAAATGATCAATTTCAAAAATTGGCTAAGTTTCTCGTGTCATTCAAAGGGGATCCAGTATCTGTCTGCCTGGGATGACATGCTCTACAAGCCATGTTGCTTTGCAAGAGGTGGCTTGCACCTGTCACCCTTAGGCTTTCAAATACAGGCCAAGGCTCTTGCTGCCTCCATAGTGCCTTCTTTTAGGCAAGGCTCAAAAGACAAACCTACCACCATAAATAGCACAAGTAACCAAAAACTGAGGGTAATGCTACTCAACGCCAGAAGACTAAACCTCAAAATGCATGCACTCAAGGCACTCCTCAGTATGGAGGACACTGACATCTGTGCAGTAACAGAAACCTGGTTTAAGGCTCCTGAGAGCACCCCAGCACTACTAGGCTATAACTCATACCACACCTTTTGGCCACAGCACCAGGACAGAAACACAAAAGGTGGAGGTGTATCCATATTCATCAAGGATACCCACATCTCCAGATTAGTGGCACAGCACAATGCATCAGAGATTATCCATGTGCAACTAACAATGGACAAAACTGCAATCCAAATTGTAGCTTGCTGCAGATGACCCACCATGGCCCAAGACCCCTATTCCACATTACTGGAGACACTGAGAAATATGAAGGTCCTACCAAACACCCTAATACTGGATGATTTCAATTACCCAAACATAAACTGGGAGAACTACTCAAGTACTAACTCCCTTGCCCAACGCTTCCTAGAATTTATAAACTCAAATGCCCTGGATCAACTGGTCAACACCCCCACCAGAGGGAACAACATATTGTACCTAGTCATCACCAACATGGGCGACCAGTGTTCCACACCAGAGGTCAAACCCTCGCTGGTTAGATCAGACCATAGACTAATCACTCTGGATATCCACATTCCAACCCCACCCCCAATCAAGGAAACCACCATGAAAAACTTTTCAATAGCAAACTTCACATTACTTAAGACCGAGGTGGAAAGGTTCACAGGCCCAATGCTAAAGGACAATGCTGTCCAAGCTGCTGAAACCTTTACAAAGGCACTCTATGAGCATCTGCAGGAATGCATGGATCATGCTATCCCAAGTAAAACCAAGACTCACTCCTCCAAGAAAAGGAAACCAGTCTGGTGGACCCCTGCCATAAACAAGCTATACAACAGAAGGAGGAAACTAGGACAGAAAAGAGTAAATTCCCAAGAAGGAAAGACTTCTCTGATCAGTATCAGCAAGAAACTACTATCCCTTATTAAATCATCCAAGGCTAGTGTCAAAAGAAAAATTGCCAATGAATCCAAATATTATCACAAAGCGTTCTTTAGCTATGTCAAGAACCTAAGTGGAAATTCTCAGATCTGCTCTGAGTTAGTGCAGAATGGCACAAAATACACTGAACCGACTGATATTGCCAACATTCTGGCAGACAGGTTTAGTGCAAACTTCAACCTCCTCTCACCCACTAAAGGGCCCATAACCATATCAGAAGAATGTAGGGCCTCGTTAATCACCAACACACAGGTTAAAACAGCCCTATCCAAAGCCAAAAACACAGCTTCAATGGGACCGGACGGTGTCCCAGGCTGTGTCTTACAAGAGCTCCAAAATGAACTAACCCTCACCTAAACACACTGTTCAAACTCAGCCTCTCTACAGGCTACATACCCACAGAGTGGTGCACAGCAACAGTTATCCCACTCCACAAAGGTGGAGCCACAACGGACCCTGGGAATCATTGCCCTATAAGACTGACTAGCCTGGTCTGCAAGGCTATGGAATGCATCATCATGGAACTCATTAATAGAGACATTGGGAACCTCTAAACCTTGGACCCTACCCAGTTTGGCTTTGTTAAAAGCAGATCATGCCTCCTAAACCTGGTGGACTTCTTTGAGATGGTTACCAAGGCATTAGACGAGGGAAAGGAGGTCCACACAGTCTACCTAGACCTCGCAAAGGCTTTCAACACCATTCCCCATTCTATTATTATAGACAAGCTCACCAGCTTGAACATAAACCCCTATGTCATGAGGTGGGTTGCCAACTGGCTCATGGATAGAACCCACATGGTGAGAGTTGCAGGCTCTACGTCCGACTCTAAACTGGTTACAAGTGGCGTCCCCCAGGGCTCAGTCCTAGGACCCCTCCTGTTCGGTATATACTTCTTAGAGGTACAAGCAAGCATAGGAGGACTATGGCTGACCACGTTCGCAGACGACTGCAAACTAGGGACCATAATTGATTCTCCGGCTGATACAGACACCCTCCAGATGGGTCTCACTGAGATGGATACCTGGTGTCAAAATCATGGCCTCAAGCTAAATGCCAGAAAGTGCATAGTCATCCCCTTTGGAAAAAACAAAGTACCCGCAAACTACCACATAAGTGGTAGTCCCCTAAATACAGAAAATGTAATAAGGGATCTGGGGACCCAAGTAGATAGTAATCTCTCCTTTGATAATCATATTGCCAAGGTGGTTAGAAAATCCTTCTATGTGGCCCACCTAATTACAAAAGGGTTCGCATCTAGAACAAAAGAGGTTATTGTGCCTCTCTCCTCATCACTCATTAGACCCATCATAGAATACAACGCCCCATTTGGGATGTACCTTACAAGTCACCTGCAACAGCTGGAAAGACCACAAAAGTACCTCATCAAGAGGATTACTGGCCTCAAACAGATGCCCTATGCAGCCCGACTCAAGAAACTCCAGCTGTACTCAGTTGCATACTGCTTACTCAGAGGTGATCTCTGCCTGAAATACAAGGCCATGTCCAACCCACAATTGATGGACATGCTCCACCTAAAAAAAACAAATCCCAGAGAGCCACACGCTCTAGAGATATAATCCTCACCACAACGATAAATAGGACATGCTGCAGGGATAGATTCCTATCCCAGAGACTCCCCATGCTTTGGAACAGGGTTCCAATATACATCAGGCAGAGACCCTCACTAACACTCTTCAAGAGAAACTTTGATGGATGGATGGAAAACAGAACATTTACCCTGGGGATCACTGCAGTGGCTCTGCTGGACAGTGGTGCAGGAAACTAATGGCTCTGCCGGACAGAGGCACAGGGAACTAATCTAAGGGAGTGGCAAAAGCCAACACATTCAGGCTAGGCTTATAAATGCCCTTGGGCAGATAGCCTAGTACTTACCTATGAACCTATGAACCTACATATCCATATATGTATGTAGATATGTGTGTGTGTATATATATATATATATATATATATATATATATATATATATATATATATATATATAAAACACCTCTGATATCTCCAACTTTAGACCTATTGCTATCATAGCATGCCTTAGGCATAGGCCAACTAGGCAGCCGCCTAGGGCACCGCTCTAGCAGGGGCACTTTTCCAGTATTTATTTGGTGTAGGTAGACCAAGATGGGGGCACTGATTGGTGTGGTGGGGGGCGCTGTGGAGCCAGTTTGCCTAGGGCACGAGTTGACCTAAGGCCACTCCTGATTGCTATCCTCTCCCCTCTCTCTAAAGTACTAGAAAAATGTATTCATAAACAAGTTATGCAGTATCAAATACAGGAAAATCTGCTTACACCCACTCAACATGGCTTCAGACCCAAACATAGCACCACTACAGCTCTATTATCCTTCCTCAACATAGTCTCTATAGCCGTGAATGATCATAAACTTATTTCTTGCCTATTCTTGGACCTTTCCAAAGCTTTCAACACTGTCTCACACTCTCTTCTGCTGCACAAAATGCATAACCTCAACTTCTCCTATGATACTGTTGCATGGTTCTCCAGCTACCTCACAGATAGATCTCAGTCAGTGAGATGGCACAATGCACTCTCCCCTCCTCTCCCTGTCAAAATGGGTGTACCTCAGGGGTCTATCCTAGGGCCTTTACTTTTTAATATCTTTACTAATCATCTGTATACCTCCTGTCCTCAGTTACCTTTAGTGCAATATGCAGATGAATCTACAGTCATCACCACAGCCAACTGTCGCTCTAAGCTCTTCACAGCTACTCAGGCATCTTTTAACTTAGTCGAAACATGGCTCTCCAACAACCAGCTCATCCTTAACCCTAAAAAAACAAAGCTGTTACTCTTCCTACCTAAAAAGTTCATAAAAACTAAACTCTCCTTCTCCATACAGTCCCTTAATAACACCCCCATTCAGGTAGACTCCAGTACTAAGCTCTTAGGCGTAACCATCGACGATCAGCTTAAATTTGACTTGCGTGTTAATAACTGTATCAAAAAGACACATTCAAAACTAGGGCTCCTTTACCGTAACAAGAAATTCCTTACCTCTGAAGCCAAGATTACTCTCTCTCACCTACTTTCTACACAGTCTAATGTACAATTCTCAAATTCTCACAAATCTTAACTCAACACTCCTGACCAAACTCAAATGTACTACTACAAGGTAGCTAGATTTGCTGCCCAACAAAGCTACAGATCATCACTGTCTCTGTCTAAAACTCCTAAACTGGATTGAATTACCCCAACAGCTTCTTCTCTCTGAGCTCCAGATCATCCATTCTTACCTATACCAGCCTTACTACTGCCCAGCACTATCCCCTCTCATCTCCCATTATTCTCCGTCCAGACCTCTCTGAAGCTCTAACCAAGACCTACTACAAATCTACAAACCCAAGTCTAAATTTGGACGCAGCATGTACAGCTATCACCCCACTATTGCCTGGAATAGGCTTCCACTAGAAATCAGTACCCATACACATTCTAAACAATTTAAGACACCCACCAAAGAGTACTTTAAAAGTCACTGGTTCTGCCACTGCACTCTCCCTCCTTAAACATCCCCTGCTTCTCATACCAGAATCTACTTTCTGCCCTTAACTCACTCTTCTCACTAGCTCTCTCTAATCTTCCTTGACTACTCTTTCTACTGTCTTCTAAAATCTATTAAGCAAATTGCCTCAGAGAAACATTCTATTGTAATTGTGTTGCCTTCATGCAACTACATCATGATAAAACTGTTTTTTTAACCACTTACCCCAAAAACTGTACTCCTCTTAATGACATATTTCTTTTTATACATCTTGAAATAGTTATGCTATACTCCTGATTATTAATACTGTATAACATTGTATTGCTATTTAATAATGTCTTTCGGCTTTTCCCCTGTTAGGGGTCGCCACAGCAGAACTCCAGTCCGCTTATGATTGGCAGTAGATTTTTACTGTGCCGAGATGCCAGCCTGATGCCCCACCTTCAACGAAGGCACACTTATTCACACACTCACATACCTGCATGTCTTTAAACATCACTTGACTGTGGGGAGGACATGTAGACTCCACACAGAAGGCTTGCCTTGTAATAATCCTGTAACATTTACTTCTAATTTATAATGAAAATTGTATAATATGCTGGAGCTTTTCTCCCTGGGCCTCCACTAAAAAAGGGCTCTTCAGCTCAGTCAGACAATCCTGGTCAACAAATATAAAATAAAAATAATAAAAAAAAATATATATATATATATATACACACATATATGTTTACCGTATGTCTAGAACATGGGGTGGTCATACCTCAGCACCAGTAGTCTCAACCACTTAGTGCAAGGGGATGTCATGTATGTATTGCAGGTATATATGTAGACTGTTGCTACTGTAACACTGGAGCAGCATGTAACATCAGATAGAACAGGACCAAGAACAATGACATCTACCACAGTCTGTACACAGGCCAAGGTATGTATTCGCAATACACATACTGTCAACAAAAGACATAAGTACACAGACCCCACTACTGTACACGCAACCACAGAATGCCCAGGTTATGTCCTCAAATATAACCCCTACTATACATAACAAGTCTAGCAGTCTGATATCTGACTGGCTTGTTATCAGGTATGATGTCAATAAATAATGGTGTACAGAATATATGCACCTCTTACTACATGACATATGTACAAAGGTTGACAGACTTGTGGCTGGAGGCACAAACACTGGGCCAATATTGGCATGTTGCTGTGATACCCTCATACATTTGCTGTTGTAACAGGGTTTGTTGTGACATTTGTCCTATGAGGGATATGAAGTCAGTAACTCTCATGGCTGTCACCATGTACTGACTGCAATCCAGACTATGCTTCTGCAGTTCTAAGATAGATGATCTGTGAGTAACACAAGAAACATAAGACTCCAAACACTGGCCAATCTGCAGATAACCCTACAGGTGGGAGTTTCCTCAAACACATAACACTGTTGTGGCAGGTATTAAATCATGTAGACCAGCCATATCCACACAAACCCTGTTAAACCAACATTACTCCAAATGCAGAAGAGCAACACTTACATTCTGTAGTCATGTCTGGAACATCCCCCTCCTGTTTGTTGGCCTGTCTCCACAGTGTATGTTGTTAGAGGTATATTCCACTACCATCTGTGATGCTGTTTGCCAAACACCATGAAGTCCTGCTCACAGTGAATGAAAAGGGCCAACACCCACATGATGTTCCTAGTTATAAGAGTGTATTTCCTTGCAATTGGCTATGGGAATATTGCCACAACTGTTCCACATGCAATCAGCTAGTGGGGGACTGCAATTCATGCAGAGGCCATCAGCTGACCATGAGCATCACTTACAAAACACAAGCTGCTGCCTAAGCAAAGCAGGTGTACTTCTCCACATCCACCAGAGAGGCAGTGAGAGAGACAGACAGAGACAAAGTAAGACATGGAGGGGGTGGGAGAGTAAAACCTAAGCATGTTTGTGTCACACACTTACCAGTACAGGGTTTAAAACCCCTGCCAAACTATGTATTGCTATCACATGTCTATGTGGTTATTGCATGCACCACAGAGCTTACATGTTGGGGAGTTGTCCAAAGGTATATTCAATGGTGAGTGACATCTGCAACAGTGATAAAGGAGGGATAAGGTAGGTGCAATACATGTGCCTATCCACATGAACAGGTATCAAGGTCGACACAGCCACACTCTCTCAGGGGCTCACACACATTATTACAGTAGGCATCGTCAGGATTAGACTTCCTAATTAGCTATTATGCCACAATACAGTAATATACAGGTATCACATGCACCACAGTGGATATCAGGATGATATATGGGCAAAGGGTATGTCAAAGTGTCTGACATCAGAAGGCATGCTTCAGTAGGCCAATGGGAGGTGTAGTGAGTGTGAATGGCATCCAAATCATTATACTCCACACACACACAGACACAGGTTTGCCAGTACTGACATGCATGGGTGCATTGCTTCACAGGTGTGTAGTGGTTGACTGTGCCAGAAGGCTGTACAAGGCTAGGTAAAGGGTATACCTTGGCATCAGGCCACATGACAATGGTCTGCAGTTTGTCTCAGGGGTGTAGTGTCTGGATTGGCCCACACAGGTGGGTCTTGTATTGACCATTCAGTCATCTGGGTTACTATTGTGGGTGGCCAGTGGTGTGCAATGCTTGCCATGTATGTGGTATATATTCCATGACATGAACGGTGTCTGGGATGTGCACATGTCCCACATTCATGTTCTTTGACATGTGGAAGTGTACTTGGGGTGTCTGGGGCATGCTGTGCAGACAGATTGTGATCATCAGATGTGCCATTCCTGGACTCATGTGGTGAGAACTGACAATGGGCACCAGGTTGACCCTGCACCTACATTGACAGTGTGATACAGGTATTCCCTGATGTCAGTGGCATCTGTCCATACAGGGCATGTGTATAAGGCATGGTATGTCCTTTGTGGGTTACATTTGCTGTCTCTACAGTTGTTGCAGGTGTCCAGTGGGGAACATAGTGAAGGAGCACTGTATGCAATGATTTACCTATTGTAGGGATGGGACAGGGTGCCATGCCCTCTGTAGTCCACTGCAATCACACCATGGTTACTATCTGTGGGCAATATTCATGGAACTACCAACATAGTGGTTGTTGCCTATCTGAGTGTGTTTGTGTATGAGACATGGGTGGAGAGTGTTCTCTGGGTAATACAAGGTTTACCTATATTGTTCACCAAGCCATGATGTCACATGTAGGGGTATGGATTGTCTACCCTGGCCTCTCTGCTGTTTGACATCTGTTATCCTTGTAAGGTGGACATTGTGACATATAATAGGCCTACCATATAATAAATTTACAAAACCCACTCCACAATGAGTCCTCACTTACAGCTACCACCACAAAGGATACGTATGACAAACATACACACACACACACACACACACACACACACACACACACACACACACATACACACACACACACACACACACACACACACACACACACACACACACATACACACACCAAGTCTCACAATTGCCATGTCAGGGATTAGAACTCCTACCTAACTAGTGCATCACACTACAGCATTACGCAGTTATAGCACACGCCACAGAGATTACTGGGTTACTCCTTCCCCAAAGATATATTTCAAAGTGAATGACATCAGCAACCTTCCCAAGGTTGAGCAATGGAAAGTGTAGTTCATAGGATCATAGGATGATACTAGGCTATCGGCCCTAGGGCCTATACATGCCTAGACATGACAATTACATGGCTATGTCTTCCCACAATATTTACTTCCCTGGACCCTTGTCTAGCAGGGCAGCTAACATGATCCCCAGGGTCAATTTCTCATCCAATTGTCCAGGTTCCTTTTGAAGAGGGCCAAAGAGGCACACTGCTTGACATGTATGGGCAGTCTATTCCAGAGTCTGGGGAGTCTCTGTGTCAGAAACACATCCCTCCAGCCTGTATTGTTCATTGTTATGACAAGATTTGGATCCCTGGAGGATGTGGCTGTGAGGGTTTGGAATTCTTTAAGTGTAGCATGTCCTGCAGCTGGGGGTTTGACATGGCATGTTATGTTAAGCAGAGATCACCTCTGAAAATACAACATGTGACAGAGTATAGGTGGATGTTTTTTCAGACCATCAGCATAGGGCATCTGGGTTAGGCCTATGATTCATTTCATGAGGTATTTCTGCATCCTTTCTAGTTGTTGCAGATGTCTTGTGAGGTACATACATAATGGGTCATTGTAGTCTGTACTGGGTCTACTGAGAGATGACTACCATTGGACAATGGCCTACTTTTCTTGGATGTAAAGTCCTTAGTGGTGAGGTATGCCACATAGGTGAGTTTCCTGACTGTTGTGGCGATGTGGTTGTCAAAGGTGAGACCACTGTCCACCTGTGTCCCTAAGTCTGTTATCACACATTAGGTGTTTAGTGTACTGCCACCTATGTGGTACTTCACATGTACATGTCCCTTCCCAAAGGGGATAACTATAAATTCTTGACATTGATCATGAGGCCATGGCTCAGGCACCAAGCATGCTTTTCTGTAAGGCCCTTCTGTAGAATATACACATCATGTGGGGATTCAATATTGGCTCCCAGTGTGCAGTCATCTGCAACCTTTGTTTGCCAGTGTCCCTTACTGTTGGACTGTACTTCAGAGCAGTAGATGCTAAACAAGGGCTCTGCCAAGACTGAACCTTAAGGTACTCCAAATGTCACTTGCCTGGGGCTGGGGATGGTGTCACATAAAGTGTGGGTTCTGTCAGTACAGCAGTTGGCAGCCCATCGGGTGTCATAGGGATTAATGGCCAGCTTGATACATTTATCTATGATTCCAGACTGGGGGATGGTGCTGAAGGCCTTGGTGTGGTCCAGATAGGCTATGTGAACTACCTTACCCTTATTCACAGCTCTGGAGATGGATTCACAGTTATCAAGCTGGTTGAGGTGACATGATCAGCCCTTCACAAACCCAACCTGGTTGGGGTCCAGTGTTTGCAGGTTGCCAATGTCTTTGTTTTAATTTCCATGATAATACATTTCATGGCCTTGCAGATCAGGCACATGATACTGCTGGGGCTGTAGTTCCCAGGATCCAAGGTGGATCCCCCTTGTAGACTGGGATAACTGTAGCTGTGCACCACGCAGTGGGCATGAAGCCTGAGGTGTGGCTATGATTAGACATGGCATGTAGGTGAGGTGCCAGTTCAGTTTGTAGCTCATGTAGTACACAGCCTGGGATGTTGACTGGTCCCATGGCTGCTGTTGTCACAGCTCTGGAGAGTATGTTTTTTACCTATGTAGCTGTTATTACCGGAATCTGGCAATCTTTCCGTGTTTAGATGGGCTCTTTGGGGGGTAGGAGGGGGGTGCAGTTGGCACTGAATCAATCTGCCAGGATATTGGCAATATCCCTGGGGGCAGTATATTTAATACCATCTTGTTGTAGCTCAGAGCAGATCTGAGCATTGCCATTTAGATTCCTCACATAGCTATGGAACGGCTTGCAGTTGTCTTTGACATCTTTGGCTATATTATGTTCATAACTAGCTTTGGTGGATGTTATGAGGGATCTCTGCTTCTTACTGTGGCTGGTAAAGGAATATATTGCATCCTGGAAATTCCCCCATTTCTGCAACAGTTTCCTCCTTTTGTTGTACATTATGTTTATGGCAGGGGGCCACCACATTGGCATCCTTTTCTTGGTGGGGAGCGTCTTGGTTCTATATTGGATGTCATGATTCATGCACGAGTGGATGTGCTCGTACAGTGTCTTCATATAGGATTCAGCAGTCGTCCTTTCAGTTCCCATCTGCATGGGTGTCATGACTTTAGTCATGTCTGACGTGTAGCATGACTTTGGCTTTGGAGATGTGTGTTACTGAGGTTTCCTTACTGGGGAGTGGGGGAGGGATGTTGATGTTAAGGGTGATTAGCTCATGGGCAGACCTGGCCACCCATGGGGTGACAATAGGTGTGGAGCATTGATGTTCCATGTTGGTAATGACCAGGTATAGGATATCTGAGCCCCTGGTGGAACTATGGGTTACATGATCCAGAGCATTGGGAATTATGACTTCCAAAAACCGTTGGGCACATGTGTTGGTACACAAGTATCTTTCCCAGTTAATGGCAGGGTAGTGTAAGTCACCCAGTATTAGGGTGTTTGCTTGTATCATAATATTTCACAGTATGTTTAAAAAGCTGTAGTGGGAATCATGGGGCATGGTGAGGGATCTGTAGCAAGCTATACAATTTGGAATGCAGTCTGACTTACTGTTAGTTGCACCGGGGGCATTTCAGACACATTCTGTTGGGCAAGTAACCTGGTGGTGTGAATATCCTTGGTGAATATGGACACTCCTCCGCCTTTATTGTTTTGGTCCTGGTTTGGTGGACAACAGGTGTGGTGAGAGCTGTACCTGGTATTGCAGGGGTGCTCTCTGGAGGCTTGGATCAGGTCTCTGTTACTGCACAGTTATCAATGTTCTCCATTTGTACGTGTGAGTAGTGACTGCAAATGGCCAAAAATAAAACTGATCCCCACACACGCACAGTTTCCCAGTTGCCATGTTTGGGAATAGAACTCCTACATAACTAGTATATCACACTATCACATTACACAGTTACAGCATGCACCGCAGAGCTTACTGGGCTACTCCTTCCCCAAATGTGTATTTCAAAGTGAATGACATCAGCAGCCCTGCCAAAGTAGAGCATCTGAAATCGTAGTGAGTGTGAATGGCCTCAAAAGCATTGATCCGTACACAGACAAACACACAAAGATTTACACTTGCCATGTCTGGGAATGGAAATCCTACTGAATCAGTATATCACACTACAGCATTACGCAGTTATAGGTCATGCCATGGAGATTACTGGGCTACTCTTTCCCCAAAGGTGTATTTCAAAGTGAATGACATCAGCAGGCTTGCCAAAGTAGGGCAACGGAGGTTGTAGTGACCTCAAAAACACTGCTCCCTGCACAGATAAACACACACAAAGTTATACAGTTGCCATGTCTGGGAATAGAACTCCAACTTAACTAGTACATCACACTACAGCATTATGCAGTTGTAGGACATGCCATGGAGCTTACTGGGCTATTTTCCCCCAAAGGTTTATTTCAAAGTGAATGACATCAGTAGCCCTGCCAAAGTAGGGCATTTGAAATTGTAGTGAGTGCGAATGGCCTCAAAAGCATCGATCCCTAGACAGACAAACTTGCCATGTCTGGGAATAGAACTCCTACCTAACTAGTACATCACACTACAGCATTACACAGTTGTAGGATGTGCCACGGAGATTACTGGGCCACCCTTTCTCCAAAGGTGTATTTCAAAATGAATAACAGCAGCCCTGACAAAGTATGGCATTTGAAATTGTAGTGAGTGTGAATGGCCTCAAGAGCATTGTTCCCTACACAGACAAACACACACACACACACAAACACACACACACACACACACACACACACACACACACACACACACACACACACACACACACACACACACACACACAGAGCTGCCATGTCTGGGATTAGAACTCCTACCTAACTAGTATATTACACTACAGATTATGCAGTTATAGGCTGTGCCACAGAGATTAGAGGGCTATTATTTCCCCAAAGGTGTATTTCAAGGTGAAGTCATCAGCAGGCTTGCCATAGTAGGGCAATGGGGAGTGCAGTGTGTGTGCATGGGCCATAACCCATTCATCTAGAGGCAGACACACAACACTCAGGCACACATAGGTTTATATTCCACAGGTACGTGAATACAACTGCGAGATGACTACTGACTTGTGCAGTCAAGTTACACAGTTAGCACAAGCACCACAGACACTATAGTGCTGAGGGATACCAGAGGCAAATGTCTATGGTGATTGACATTTCCAAATCATGTGGTTTTAGCCAATTGGATGTGTGCTGGGTGGGACGGGCCTCATGATGGGATGCTCTTTTGTCACTGTCTGCCACTTTCTTCCACACATCTATGTATGGGTACTTTTGGCCTATTATAGCGTGTTGCCCTTGGATATATGTGTGTATTCCTATCCAATGTGCGTGCAAAGCATGACTGGTGTGTACTGAGGAGTGAGTGCACTAACATCTGCGACTGTCAGATATGTATAGTCCACTGTTGTTGCCAGACATGGGATTCATTTCTAAGTGTGTGAGCATGCCTAGTATGACCTTTCAGTATTTTGTTGTCTGACATGGTCTTCATTTCTCTACATGTGGGTGCATGCTCAGTATGACCTTCTGTATTGAATGTGTGAATCCATTCCAGGTAGATTGTACTCCAGTGCAGGCTTTTGTGTTCTACACCTACAGCTAGCAATCTGTTTCTGTGGGATATCTGTAGATCGGTTGATAATATGGGGTCAAAATGGGCAAAGGATAGTGGGTTACTGTAGGTAATTGTGTCTGTGCTGCTTCTACTACATGGTCTTGGTGTTAGCCAAGATATTCAGACATATGCACTGTTTTACACTGTGATGTTTTATATCATCAAGTACTGTCAGGTATACATATTTGCTTGCAGTGATGTCCTGGGGAACACAGGGTGAATGCAGCTGTGTCCAATATTGTGGTCTGCAGCCTACATATTCTTGCACAATCATGCCATTCTGGAGGGGAAGCTGCACACACACTGCTGGGTCTGTGTAAATGGTTCAGCACCTTGGTACAGTGGTGGCTGAGGATCTCATGCTTGTACATCCATCGATGTGACAGTATGGCCATATCCTTCTGTGGCCATACCTCACACCTGTACAGATTCACACAGGTTACCCAGAGGTAGGGGTCAGAATTCTGGACATTACCCCTTCACATTGTGGTTCACGAGCAGGTTTGTAGCCACCCATTCCTGTGTTTGAAGGTAGGGATAGTATGTGCAGATGGCTGAGTTTCAGATTTCACACACTCCATGCCACCCATGCTCCTAACCCCCTCTATTATTCTTTCCTCTTCCAAACATCATGTAAACATTATCTGATATGTTCCCTATATTTATCACCTCATCCCAGCAGTAATTTGGTGTTGGCCCACAGTTCATGCAGTGGGACATGGTGGAAATGTTACTGGGATTTGTCCACATGGCCTTGCATTTGGGTTCTGTGGACTGTGTTATGTTGTAATTTGGCAGTCCATTACATAACATACATTGGCAGTACGGGTGAGACACAGGTCTTTGGCAGAGGACTGTAGGCCATTTGGTAGTGATGCAGGCCAGCTGTAGCAGGCTGTTGCATTGTGTCACTCCTACAGTCCCAGACTGCAATACACTATATTCCCCTGCGGTGACAGGGTAGGTGTGCAAGGTATTAATGCTAATACTTTCTGTCATTATTGATCCAGTGGTGTGGATGCTGGCAGGGTGTTGCTTACAGCTAGGGACACACCTGCATGGGACACCTGTTCTGCATGCTGCATTCTTTAGCTATTGCCATACAGAGGTGGGGGTCATATTGTACTCATTCTCAACAGCAGGGATAAGACTGGGGAGGTACCTGTGGGTGATGGTGGGGTGAGTGCTATGGACACTACTTGCATCTGATTCACAGATATCCATGGAGCATTCCACTTATGTTGGCTTGTGCATGGACATCAGCTGTTTCTCAATACTGCATACCTGTGACCTTTGTGGTCTGCCAGTGTTTGGCCAGACGACATCAGTATTCCCTACTACAAGCCTAACTAATGTGCTGCTAACCTGTATATACAAGTCCAAGTGTGTGTCCATTTGACAGTTACATATTATACACTGTCTGTCTGGGGTACTTCCCCCTGTATACTGCTTGTATGTCTGGGCCCACATTCATGCCACGTCCATCTTTCAGATGGTGACACATATTACTTCCAAACATTTACTATGGCTTATTGCTGGAATGTGTTTTGCTGGGGAGCATTGTTTTTGGTACTGCAGTTGTGAGAACGTGGCCCTGTCATCGTCAGTGCTGGCCAATGGCCACCAGGACAAACCTCACCATGCATACATACTGACCACTCTCACACAATATACAACACACACTAACCTAACACACGCAGCCCTGCATATTGTACACATGCTACAATATATCCTGCTACCTTGGCCAGCTCAGGTAATCTGTGCTCCACTATTATATCTACACATACATGTTACTACATTTCTACATAGGATTGGGGGGCACACCTGACTGTTACTACATTTCTACATAGAATTGGGGAGGGCACATCTGACACTTGTACACATTTGCTATGACTGTACTGGTATTTCAGGTACTCCATTTCATTGTGTATTCTGAACTATCATGCTGACTAGAGGCATATCAGTGTACTACAGGTCTTAGGTTTGATTGACCTACATTCAGTTTCTGACTTCTTACCCTTCAGAACTAACATCCCACTGCCTGACCTGTTGTAGTCTGTCTGTGTAGATCTGGAGGGTGGCTGTTCTCCATAGCCATCAATCAGAGGCCTTAGCACAGCCTTTGTTTGTGTTTCGCTACACCTGTCCTGCTGGCTGAGGCTGTTGTTGGGTATGTGAGCCTTCCTGACTGGCATGTGTGTGTCCTATGGACACATATGTGGCCCTCCACATTTTCTGCAGTGAGTTTTGTCACCTTGTCTAGTACTGGTTACTGTGGTGACACCAGTATTTGTTACAGATCTGATGCTGCCACTATAGGTGTCTACTATCTGCTGGCATCCCATTCAGCCACCCAATTACCGTGCATGCTCACATCCATACTATAGATACAAGTAACAAAACATACTACTCCATTTGGCAATTGATAGGGAGAGTGACTTACCCTGTGGCTGTGCCAGTACTGAGGATGTTGATGGAGGGCTGACTATGTCGGATGCACATAGTACACTCCATATACATGGTTAAGCACAGGTAGTGTCATGTTTGGCATCCCTTTTACTGTATGTGCAAGTCAGAGAGAGGTGTCATTCTCTGGGTTCCTACTTTGTCAGTGTATGTGCTATGCGTTGCCTCTTTGCCATGGCCTGGGCATACTGGGCACACCTCCTTCTGCCTGCTGGGGCAGGCTCAGGTTGTTCCTACTCCAAGTTACTCTGTGCCTGTGGAGGCCTTGGCACTGGTGGGGGGGGGGCTGTGTGGCCCTGCCCCATGCTGTTACTGCTACAGCTGTTTCCACAGGATCATATTGTGTAGCATGGCACATACGATGGCAATTTGGGTACATGTAGCTGGTGAGTACTGCAAGGCTCTGCCAGATGTGTCCAGGCACTGGAACCGTGACTTGAGCATTCCAAACACACGCTCTATTATGATTCTGGTCTGTGCGTGTGCCTCATTATGGTAGTCTTGTTCGGGTGTGTGTGCATTTCTGATGGGTGTCATCAGCCACGGCTCCAGTGCATAACCAGCATCCTCCACTAGATTGCCATAAGAGATTCCCCCATTAGCAAATCTCTGGTACAGCTGCATCATATGCCAGATGTGGGAGTTGTGATAACTTCCAGAGCAGCCAGCACACGCATTCATTATAATGCCGTGGGCATCGCATATGACCTGGCAGTTGATGGAGGGGAAGCCCTGGCAGTTGATGTAGACCCTACCCCACTCACCGGGTGGTGCTTTCATGCATATGTGTGTGCAGTCTATAGCACCCACTACCTCAGGGTCTTCTGCTATTTGGTGGAAGAGAAGCATATTGCTGGTCAATGCCTCATGGCTGTTGTGGAAATATATGTGCTCACCGGCATGTGCTGACATGGCATCCAGGAACTGGTGGAATACCCTGGATGCTGATGCCTGTGAGATTCCCATGATATCCCCAGTTGGCCTTTGGAAGGTACCTGTGGCTAGTATTCTTAAGCCTACACATACCTTGGTATCCACTGGGATGGGTTCCCATCTGTTGGTTCTGTGTGTGAAGTGCGGCCAGCACAGCTCAACAATTTGCTGTAGGAGGTCCCTGTCCACCCTATAGTGCTGCAGTATCTCCATTTCATGTAGCCTCTGGTAGGTTACCCTGGGTCTGTACACTCTTCTCCGTCTCCTCACTGTGGGTTGGTCATCAGCATTCTCATCCTCACCACCCTCAGCTTCTTCCACATGTTGCTTTATGATAGTTGCTGCAGCCCCTGTCATTTTGTTGCTTTTGTTTAGTAACATTTCCCCGCTTGTGTACACCAGTGGTGTAGAGTGTGTGGGAAAAATCAGAGGGAGAGGTGTTTGCATAGTTTATAGTGGTGTGCTGAGCTACTGCCTGTGTAATTGTCTGATTCTGATACATTTCACCTGCCAGCTATGCTAGCTCTCCTTGATTACCTTCCTACTGCAGTTTTCCCTTCCCATTGCCTTCCTGTTTAAGCCCAGGAGTGTGCCATGTAAACACAGTGCTCAGATGTGCACAGATCTGCTATTTCCTGGTTTACTTTTTTTTTCCTTTAAACACAATGCACAGTGCTCACACCCATTTAGGCAATGTAAAGAGTGCTAGACAGGCTCAGACACACCCCCTTGCTTAGCTCTGCTAATCTAAGGGCAAAGCTGAGCCACAGGGCTCCAATAAGCTTACAGTATGCCTGACACACCACTCTATGATGTCAGCTAGCTCTTAGGCTTGCACCATGGTCTTCCTGCACCAACACAGTTGGGTGCAGGCTAGCCATGAGGTGGGATCTAGGATTCAGTATCATTCCCCTCATTTGCATAGAATTGCCTGGTAATGCCTAGTTACAAGTCTGACACAGAGCCTTCCCCATTAGCAACCATTATTCACTGGCCCGGTTGTCTTCTGCCTGCCATTACGTATAATGGCAAAATTGTGATTTTGGGCAGAATGCTTATTTCAAGTTTTTTTTTTTTTATTTTCAGCCCGATCCCATTTACGCGCCGCTGCCCTACGCTTAAACAGCTGAAATCAGCTAAAAACAATAAATGTTTTTTTTTTTTGCAACTGTTTTCCATGCCAATGGCCATATATTTGCCCATTGGCATGCTTTCCACATTATATACACCATTTATTTGGAGCTGTCATGGCTCCGTTTTGTAGTTTGCAGAAATGTTCTCGGTTACTAACCGATTACATTTCTGCAGACTACACTAGTCCTGCATGGCTGGCTGCCAGCTTCCTGGATTGCAAATTCACCTCATTTGCATGGTTTTCACCTGCAAATGGAGTAATTTGCATACAGGAGCTGTGTCCATGCAGGAATAGTGCAGGAGTGCTCGTGCACGTCCATGGGAGCTTATTCCTGGATCGCACGGTGGCCATATTGCCTCCAGCAGCTCCTGCACTATTCCTGAATGCCATGCAGAGCTTGCTGAATCCTTGGGATTATCTCTTGATATTTTAATACCGCTGTTTACTATTTGCTATACATTTTGAATTGCTTATTTAAGCAAGTGATTCATTTTAATAAGATTTTGATGTTCTTAAATTTGATTGGTTTAATAACGTCATGTGGTGATGTCCTGAGTACATAAAATCATGTGATTTAATTTTGTTCTTGGTTCTGATGAAGCTTGTATTGTATAACAAACAAAAGCACTTAACTTTAGTAAATCAGTATTCATGTGAGAGATTTGTCCACCAGAGTTATTTTTTTAGTTTGAATCTGACTTTGTTTTTGACTACATAAATATGTTTTTCATTTCATGGTAGATTTGAGACTTGAAAGGTTGAGAATGCACACCTTGTTCTGGATAATTAGAACAGGAGCACTGCACATAATACTATGAAGGAACAGTAGATGTAAGATGAGGATAAACTGTAAGTGTCCCAGGGATTCCAAAGAGTCACCAGTTTTGCTTACCACATAATGAACAGACAGCTTCTGCAACAGTAGAATAATGTTGTGTGAGCTAGACAGTGCAGAAGGGTTGCTGTGAACACCTGCAATGTACTTACAAGCAAGTAGTAAAAAGTCACAATCAATCATTGTGGGGCAAATGTTGTAACACTAGTGAGGTTGCCCAACACTAAGAGATTTCAAAATTCAGAGGAGGAGACCTTGAGAGATTTACAGACATCTGCAAGCTGCCATATATATGAGTCCTTAAGAGCACTGCAGTGATATAATAATTTATTTATTTATTTATTTTATTTTATTTTACATTTGTTGACTGGGCTACTCTAACTGGATACATGTCCATTTTCAGTAGAGGCCCGGGGAGATAAGCTCCAAGATAGAACAATGAAATTAACAAGATAACAAATAAGGAAACATTAAACAAAAAAAATCATATTTACAATGCATATTACAGGTTATCACAGTAAATTCAGCAGTGCAGAATACAGGCATAACATAGCATGCTAGTACAATCAAGATGTTCTAGAGAGAGATAGTATTATGGTTAATAAGGAAGGAATTACAGTTAATTAGTAGAAGGGGTAGGAAGAGCAAAGTATTAAGAGACACATAACCAGTCAGGCTTAGTACAGGGGCATAACCACTGTGTTCTGAGGAACACTTTCAATTTGTTTTTAAAGCATGATACTGAGGGAAGTGAGGAGAGTTCACTGGGGAGGAGATTCCAGGCTTTTCCAACAATATTAGAAAAGAGGGAGTCACCAGCCTTGTTGTTTGGTTTAGTGGTATGTATTAGAAGTCTCTGAGAAGACCTTAAGGATTTCAGGTTTCTATAGGGAGTGATGAGTGTGGATAGAATAGGAGTTTTGGAAGGTTTGTAAAAAGTGTTGTGGGCTATAGATAGTTGATGGAATTTAATCAGATTTTGTAGTTCAAGCCATCCCAGCTGCTTTAAATTAATGCAATGGTGGGTTCTAAATGGGTTGCCTGTAGCAAATCTGGCAATGTTATTGTAAGACATTTCCAATTTGCTAAGATTATTTTTAGATAGATTAGTAAAAATGGGTGAGGCATAAAGAAGTGAAGAGATTAGATGAGTGTATGCTACAGTGGTTTTAGCTGAAGGTAAGAGGAAGGATTTTACCCTATAGAGAGAGCCAAGTTTTTTGTTGACAGTTTTTATAGTATTGTTAATATGGATATCAAAGTTCAGATTGTTGTCAATGGTGATACCCAATAGTTTGGTGGTTGGATCAGGGGATATAATAGTTTTATTGGTAGAGATAACTGAGAAATCAAGAGGAGAGGATTTATTGGTGGGAGAGAAGAGGAGGAGTTTAGTCTTTTTGGGGTTTAGGAGAAGGCATCTATGTGTGAACCATTGCTCAACTGTGTTAAATACTTGTTGGGTAAGAGATTGAAGTTCAGAAGAGGAGGTGGCTGAGCATATCAGTGTGGGGTCATCTGCATATTGCATGCATGTGGCAAGGTGAAGGTCATTAATAAATATGGAAAAAAATAGAGGTCCAAGGATGGATCCTTGGGGGACACCAAGGTTGACTGGCAAGTGAGTGGAGAGAGACTTGTGCCATAGTACGGCCTGTTGTCTTTTATCAAGGTAGGACTGGAACAACTTTATAGAAGATGTATCTAGTGACAGGGATTTTAGTATTGTGATGAGAATTTGGTGATTTATCATGTCAAAAGCTTTAGACAGGTCAATAAATAGTGCTGAAGAGAGTTTGTTTAGATTGCGGTGTTTGTTGATACTATCTGTGAAGGAAAGAAGGGCAGTACTAGTGCTGTGTGAAGGTCTGAATCCATGCTGACAGTTGGAAAGTAAATTATTTTGGGTTAGATGGTCAAGTAATTGTCTGAATGCATTTCTCCATGATCTTTGCCAAAGGCGAGAGAAGGGCAATGGGGCAGTAGTTGGAGAGTTCAGTGGAGTGTCCACCTTTATGGAGGGGGATAATATGGGAGATTTTCCATAAACTGGGGATATGACTTTCGGTAATAGTTCTATTGATCAGAATAGAAATGGGATAAGCAATAGCTTTGGCTGATTGTAGTAGGAATTCACCAGGTAGTTGGTCTGCTGAGGGTGAGCATGGTTTTAGTTTCTGTAGAAGGGTTAGAATATTTGTTGTTGGGACAGGTTGAATATGAAAAGTAGGGGGTAAGGTTGATTTATAGGAAGGTAGAGTGAAGTTATTAGGTGATAGTTGACTAGCTAGTGTTTGTGTAGCATTAGTAAAAAAGGTATTGAAAGCATTAGCTGTATTCAATAGATTTTTGTGGTCAGTATTTTGAGGATTTGGAGTAGTGGATTGACCTGGATGGAGTAGTTGGTTAATGCTAGCCCAAAATTTTTGTGGGTTGTTTTGATTAGCTTGTTGGGATTGTATGTAGTAGTTTCTTTTAACAGATATTATAGCTTTCTTGGTTTCATTTCTTGGCTGTCTAAATGTTAGTTAGTCTATAGGGTTTTTAGTCTTCCTCCATTTTGCCCAAAGTTTGTTTCTAAGATTTATTTTATGTTTGGTTTCTTTTGAAAGCCATGGAGCAGATTTGGTTTTAATTCTAATTAATCTGGTTGGAGCATGGTGGTTGAGAATAGCAAGGAAGTTGGAGTTAAAGTAACTAACGGCTTCATCTAAAGGAAGGTTTTGTAAGGGAGACCAGTTGCAAGCTCTTAGTTCCATTTGGAATAGTTCAGGGTTAAAGTACTTTTTAGATCTGATGTTTTTGACAGCTATTGGAATGGGAGAGTTGATTTTATGTCTGATGATATAGGTAAGAAAGTGGTCACTGAAATTATCAGGGATTTCTCCAGCCCAACATATGAATAGGGAAGATCAATGCTCCTGCATACTTTTCATCAGATAAGACATTTTGGAGAATGCCCCTGATTTTGCATCATGGATTTTCCTGATTCCGTGTAAAAATGCTTATTTTCTGGTAAATCGCTAAGGATTACAGTCAGTCAATAATGGCAGATATACCCCCGGATTTACTAATCTCCCATGCAGGATTAGTGTAGTCCTGCACGGAATCGGCCACTTAGGAGCATGATAGCAGTGTGCCATGCATATTAATGAAGGCACGCTGCCCGACATCCTAGGCATAAATGGAGCATGTACAACTGCAGGGGGTGTGTCTGAGAGCAGAGCACTCAAAATAAACACTCCCCCTGCAAAGTAGAACAGCAGAAAGTGGAAATAAATGAGCGAGGCCACTCATAGGTGTCCGCATATCCCCACCAACAGTCCCCCATGCGTACAACAGCAACAAGACATAAAGATGAAAAGAAGAACCCCCCCGTATTGTCTAAAGCTCCGAGTACAGCTAACCGTAGGTGCACGGGTGTGCCCATTGCTCAGCCATGGTGAAAGCAGCCCAAAAGCTGAAGAAAATAACAAGGATGATATATGCAAATGAAGCATGTCAGCAATAGTATAGTTAGCAGAGCGTTCACCCAACGAGCAGGCATTCCCAGTTCAAGGTGCAGCACAGTCTATTTTACATGACAAAGCATGGTATAAGTAATATCTGTAATGCAAAACCCACTAAATAACATAAGTTTTATGAACAGGAGTACTGCAGGAAATGCACACGTGAAGAGTCAGTATCATAATGAATAAGTCAGCAGTAAGCAGGCGTAAGCACAGATAAGCAGTAGTAAGCATATGTAAGCACTAGTAAGCATGTGCAAGTGTGTTTGCGTGGGGTTAAGCACTGCCGATACAGATTAAGCAAAGGAGAAGCTAACTGGGTGTAAGGCACTGTGACCGGAAGTCAGCAGTGTTTACCTCTGCGCAAACCCACTTACAACCGCTTGGAAGTCCCTTAAGCACACTGTATCCAATGGCCAGTGTTCTGCCCAGCAACAAAACAAACAGCTTCTACAAGGCCGGAACCCAGGACCATGCACACCATACATGAAACGATTTACCACTAAGCCATGTCAGATATGCAGAAATTATATGTTGTCAGAAACATAACCCCAGCCCAGTCATGCAACAGTACAGCGAATATATACCTACAGCTAGATGGGCGTGTGCGTGCAATTATATCACTATCTAAATGGATACAACATATCTATAGATGTAGTCATATATATATATATATATATATATATATATATATATATATATATATATATATATATATATATATATATATATATATATATATATAAATATCCAGAGATATATATACATATATATATATATATATATATATATATATATATATATATATATATATGTATACAAATATATGAACAGATATACATGCAAATGCTGACAACTACACATATATATGTCAACATCTATATGTCCACATATGCACATCAAGTGACATATATGTACGCAGATATATGTCTCTGTAGGTATATTCCGACATAGTTAGAAATATGTAAGCAAATATATATACCCACAGATGTATATATGGCCAGACATCTGTAGATACCAATGGTAGATGAACAGAAACATATACGTCCACATGCACCATCAGTGGGCCTGAGAGGCCCCAAACAATATACGTCACGTACAAATTTGCATACCCCCCGCCCAGCCAAACACATCCACTCTGTAATACACTACCAAGCTCATAGTATTGTATGTCTGTCAATGAACTAGGGAATTAAATTAGCCCTCTATTATGTTTCACATGTCGACATCACATACCTCTCTCCCCCACTCACTAGGCGGGCCGAGCAGTACAGGCCCATCCAACCCAGGCCATCCCCAACCCATACATGCATAACCCACAGTTTAGCTTCACCCCACCCACAGCACACACGCAGCCACCATCCCAACCCTGGTTACCGGCCCGTAGCTACCACACCACCACACATTGCCCCCCCACACCCCTCGGGACCTACCCAGTATGATGTCCTGACCCAAGTAACCTAGGTGCGGCACACGCCGTAGACCATGCACATAGCCAGGGGTACCTATGTAACCTTGGGTGTAGATGAAGGTTGAATACCCAATGTTTGGGTTGTCCCACATGGGACAAATGTATTCTTGTTACTAACAATAGATTTCACATGTGACTCTGTGTACACTAACGGATTTAGCTTTAGGTATCGAAAAGCATACGCGGCATACAAGGTTGGCTGGTATGCACACGAAACACAGTATCCAGCAATACCAGTCAACATTACAGGATATGTAGCTATATATGTAGAGATATATGTGTTTGTATAAATACGCATAACTATATAGATATACACCTCCCCCTTGTATACAGACATAGATAGACATATATATAAATAACCACATATAGATATATACATATGCAGACACCCATGCATCCACATGTCGTTAGATATATATTTACAGCAATATGTATATATATATATATATATCTATATATATATATATATATATATATATCTATATATGTATATATATATATATATATATATATATAGATATATATATATATATGCAGACATAGACATATACATATATATATATATATATATATATATATATATATATGTGTGTGTGTGTGTGTATATATATATCTGTGTGTGTGTGTGTGTGTGTGTGTGTGTGTGTGTGTGTGTGTGTGTGTGTGTGTGTGTGTGTGTGTGTAGATATACACAGATATATATTGCTATGATATGATACAGCACTTAAGAATGACATATGTTCACAGGCCATGCCAATGAAGGTGAGGGGCCCAATCAAAAAACATGTAACATGTAGCATCAACCCCCTCCAGCCAGACAGGGGAAACATACAAACAAACACACAAACAATATAAACAATCCACTGCTCCCCAGACCACAGGCAGGATACAACTGGGGGGGAGACACAGTGGACCCGAGAAGTCTAATCTTGGAACAGAGACAGGAGCGTCCCTTGCGGGACATCCCAAAAATTGTCTTGTTATAGGAGGACTCCCGTGCGATGACCTATCAAGGCGGGGCGTGTACATACCCGGACTACAAGGGTGGGAAAGCCTGATGACCCATGGGTCGAGACAATGTATGAGATGGGTCCTGTGAAGTGGAGAGTGGGCAGGGTATAGTGGTGTGTTTAGACCCGACCTGCACCCAGAGTAAGGATGAGTGCTGTAAAGGAGGTGCGGGTGTGGGAACTATGGGTATGTAATTATCAGTCGAGGCGTGCAGGTGTTTGCTGGAGTGGGTCTATTCGGATCGCTCCAGGGATGTAAGCAATGGTGTTCATTGGGCAGTGCCACCGACCAATGAGCAGCCACTCCCACTACATGTCCCACTGCAGCACAGTCTATTTTACATGGCAAAGTATGATATAACCACATGTATTGTTGCAAATCCCACTAAATAACACCAAAGAACACATGGTCGAAACAACCCACTGTAGGCATGTAAGCCGAACTACTTGGCATCACAAGGTATTATTGATGTTCCCACCCCCAACCAGGGGTGTGAGTGTCCAAACCTACCTCCAAATGCAGTGTAGATACACAGCTGTTGCTGGAGAAGAAATGGGCACCTGTGGACCTTCCCATCAGCTTGCCAGTACATCCCTGGACATTCCTCCTACTATCTGCCCTTCTGTGTGCCCCATTAACACCACTTACCTATCAACCCCTGTATCATTAGTACTACTGTTCACAGTCACAGGTAGGTGTCACTCTCTTCTCCAACTATGTCGGCAGAATCTGGAACCCCCTACCCATGTGTATTACCTCAGCTGTCCCACAAAACACATGTAAATAAGGCATGAAGGAACACCTGAAGCACACTTGGAGCAGCACATGCTCACCACCTAGCGAATCCCCCCCAACTAACACTCCATACACCTACACCAACTAGTGAAACCGACACCTCCTGTCCTGTCCGCATACAAATCCCAACATCCTGCATACCTTCCCTACTGCTCCAACACCAATAATACCAACGGCCTACTATACAGTTACAATGTCCCCCCTCTACCGACCTACCTATTCCTTCACTATTCACTTCTACTCTAACACTCAGGTGTGGCATAACTAAACCTAATCTGAATACTTGAGTGTAACCTATCTATCCAGAACCGTTAAACTGGAATCACAGTTCATCTTAAACTGACCTATGTCAACAGTCATACCTGACATGTACACCTGACCTTTGCACATATAATACCGACATGTTAATGTGAACTAAGCATGAAGAATGTGGTACGAAGCTATGTTAAGTCTGTTACTCTCTATGAATTTGTACACCTCAGTTCTACGTGTAATGTATAGCTGGGGATTACTGTGGAGCTACATTCCCCAGGCCACCACTGACAATGGAGAAGCATCCAGTCAGAGTGTCCCAAACAACAAATGTGAACTAAATACATGAAGTAGCACGGGGGTATGATGCAGCAAGTGGGAGTACACTTGTTTGGGTGGCAGTAAGCAATGCCCACACTGGTTAAGTAATGTGGTAGCCAACCCAGTGTAAGACGCCATAACCAGAGGTCAGCAGATCTGAGCCGATCTGAGCCTCGTGCACACCAGCGCATACCCGCCTACACTTCCTCTACAGTGCCTTAGGCCCTCTGTAGCCAACAGC
This sequence comes from Protopterus annectens, assembly GCF_019279795.1. Lineage (NCBI taxonomy): Eukaryota > Metazoa > Chordata > Ceratodontiformes > Protopteridae > Protopterus > Protopterus annectens. The sequence continues at coordinate 1,661,624,383 of NC_056729.1, forward strand.
TCTCATCGTGCCCATTAACAAAGTAACCTGCACTCCTGAGTACCAACCCCCCCCCCCACCCTGCACACTATAGTCTGAGTTACCACGAAGGCATGGCTGATACACATTCAGCTGCTGTTATCACAAACATATCATCCAGCACAGTCATTCAACAGTATAGGAAATGTATGTAGGTATGTAGATTAATACCAGCAAACATGTGCACATCACCCAGTCACAGTATTCTGAGCAGTCTATGTGTATCAATGAACACTGCCTGTCCAAACATACTGTGAGAACCGTAGTCCTGCATAATACTGAAGAGAATAATGAAAAACGATGCACGCCACGGGGGCATGTGGGCATGCTTCATGCACAGAATGTCACACCTGGGGCGTTGGTTCCGCAGAACCGGGAGATGAGGCTGACCCGGTGAGTGAGCAAACCGCTGCTTCCCGAACCCCTGGCAGGATGCTACCAGTGGGAGAAACAGTATAGACCAGCAAAGTCTACCCGTGACACAACAACAGGTCCATCCCTGGCGGGACAAACCAAACCTTGTGGGTCACATAGGTGTTTCCACCTGTATTGTAGGAGGATTAAGGGAAGGCTCAAATGGACGTGGGCTAAATGGATGAAGAGCCTCCTGAAGCTTGGGACGAGACAGTATAATGGAGGAGTACCGACAAGTGCAGAGATGGAAATGTGTGGAGGTGTGGTATGGCTGGGCTAGCAACTGGGGAATTGATGGATGCTGTGTTTGTGGAGCTCGGGGGCCGGAGAAACGGCGAATGGGTATGACATTAAGGTAGAAATATGCAAATTAAGCATAACTGCAATAGTGTATTAGGCAGAGCATCTGACCAATGAGCAGGCATTCCTGGTTAGGGTCCCACTGTAGCACAGTCTATTTTACATGGCAAAGCATGTTAGGAACAATATTTATGTTGCAAGACCCACGAAATAGCAGAAATATATGAACTGGAGTACCGCAACATATTCATGGATTAGTACTAGGCTAACTGCCCTTGTGAGCCATTTTAAGACTAGCCAGTTATCCCTTGTGAGACTCAAACCCTGCATGTTGTATTTGTAAGGCAAACACCTTAACCATTAGGCCACCCTCCTAACCTTATATGCACATCTGATGTGAGGTTTAAGCACAAATAAGCAGTAGTAAGCATATATAAGCACTAGTAAGCATGTTTAAGTGTGTTTGTGCGGGGGTAAGCATTACCTACACAGAATAAGCAAAGTAGAAGCTAACTGAGTGTTAGAAACTGTAACCGGAGGTTCGCAGTGCTTAGCTCCACCCAAACCCGTGCACACTAGCATACAACTGCTTTAATGTGCCATAATCACTCTTTACCCAATGGCCCATGTTCTGGCCAGCAGCAAAATAAACAGCTCCTGCATGGCTTGAACCAAGGACCCTGCACACTATAGACAAAGGGATTTACCTCTAAGCCATGATAGATACAAATGAAGTTAATGTTGTCAGAAACATATCATGCAGTCCAGTCATGCAACAGCACAGAGAATGTATAACTACAGCTAGATGGACATGTGTGTGCAAATATATTACTATCTAAATGCATACAACATATCTATAGTTGTAGTCACATATATATATATATATATATATATATATATATATATATATATATATATACATATATATATATATATATATATATATATATATATATATATATAAGAAATATCCATAGATATATACATATATATACAAATATATGCAGAGATATACATGCAAGTGCCGACAACTACACACATATATATATATATATATCAACATCTATATGTCCACATATACACAGCAAGTTACATGTATGTATGCAGATATATGTCTCTGTAGGTATATATGGACATAGTTAGAAATATTTTAGCAAATATATAAACCCACAGAGGTATATACGGTCAGACATCTTTAAACCCATTTTATTATATAATTGAAGAGATACAGCGAACAGTATTGGTTACCGACATAAAGGTAATGATATTCAGACAGGTATGGTTTGACAACACAACACCATAGCTACTAAGGTTAAAGATATTATTCAACTAACATGGCAAAATATACTTCCCATAGATATGCAAGACATACTAGGAGATGGTCCAAAATTTATTAACAGTAGGGGCCCGAACATTAAAGAACTTTTGGAGAGAACACCTATACCTACTAGTCAAAGGCCAGCGAGTTAGCGGGTGAAAGCGCTTAGTACGATGTTTTATTATTTTTGTGTTATTGTGTTGATGTTAATAAACTAGGTTGGCTTCACTAGGTTGACTGGACTGTGTGGTTTTACAATTTTATTGGTTTTACATTAAAAATAGGAAGTCAACCAATTCATTATTTAATCACAGTAAAGAATGCATTAATTACAAAAAATGTATATTTTTTTGTTATAGGCAGATTACACACCAAAGATTTTGGCGGTGATTACAAAATTATGCTAGAAGTCAGGGAATGTTTGTGTCAATTATGACTAGATGCAAGCACACTACCTGGTATTAATGACACTTTATCTTTAGCATGTATATTAAAACACAAGGCATTATGTATTAAAAACATTTGAAACAACGAAATAATAGTAAATTTTTCTGATTTTTCATATTTTTATATCTGTAGAATTTAAGTGGTTGAAGCAATATTTGATTTAATGTGGTTTTATTTTTAATAAACTTATGCATTTGGTGCTAAAAAATTTGTAAAGTAAAACAAAGTTGAAAATTAAGGGTTAAACTACAAAAGTACTGACAATAGAATTATTGTATTTAATTAGCAATTGGTTACAATGTTAATTGAATTGTATATTTAAAGGCTGTGATGAGTTGTGACAAACTGACTCTGAAGATGCCCTATATGGGTGAAAGCACTTAGTCAGTCAATGTTAATAAAGTTGTGGTGGTTTTACTTAGGCACTACCAGTGTTTCTGTGTTATCTGTAGATAGCAATGGTAGATTAATAGATACATTATGTCCACATGCACCGTGAATGGGCTTGGGAGGCCCCAAACAATATACGTCACATATGAACTGGCATATCCCCCTCCCAACCAAACACATTCGCCCTGCAATACACTACCAAACTCATTGTATTGTACGTGTTTCATTGAAATAGGGATTTAAATTAGCTCTCTGTAACGTTTCACATGTTGACGTTACATCCCCCTCTCCACCCACCCACTAGGCAGGCCGAGCAGTACAGGCCCATCCAACCAAGGCCATCCCCGACCCATACATTCATTACCCACAGTTCCCCTTCCCCCCACCCACTGCACACACGCAGCCACCATCCCTAACCTGGTTACCGACCCTTAGCTACCACACCACCACACATAGCCCCCACCCCTCCACACCCCCACTCAGGACCCATCCATTATGTTGTCTTGACCCATGTATCCTAGGTCTAGCACACACCGTAGTCCATGCACATAGCCATGGGTACCTATGTAACTCTGGGTGTAGACGAAAGTTGTATACCCAATGTTTGGGCTGTCCTGCATGGCATGAATGATTACCTGGTACTAACAATATATTTCATGTGTGACTCTGTGTACACTAATGGATTTAGTTGTAGGTGTCGCAAAGCATACGTGGCACACATGGATGGCCGGTATGCACAAGAAACACAGTACCCAGCAATAACAGGCAACATTACAGGATATATAGCTAAATATGTAGAGGTATGTGTGTGTATATATACCCACAACTACATGGAGATATACCTCTCCCTCTCTGTAGTACAAATGTATACATACATAGACATACATATATATAAATACTCACATATAGATATATATATATGCAGACACCCATACATCCATATGTTGTTTTTTATATATATATATATATATATATATATATATATATATATGCATGCATACATATACATATATATATATATATATATATATATATGTGTGTGTGTGTGTGTGTGTGTGTGTGTGTGTGTGTGTGTGTGTTTGTGTGTTTGTGTGTGTATAAATATACACACACACATATATATATATATATATATATATATATATATATATATATATATATATATATATATATATATATATACATATACATATATATAGCTAGGATATGATACAACAGTTAAGAATTACATATGTTCACAGGCCGTGCCAATGGGGGTGAGGGGCCCAATCAACAAACGTGTAGCACATAGAATCAACCCCCAAGCTAGACAGGTGAAACATGCAAACACACAAAAAAAGTAAACAAACCACTGCTTCCCAGACTACAGCCAGGATACTACCAGTGGGAGAGACCCGCCAAGTCTAATCTTGAAACAAAGACAAGAATGTCCCTTGTGGAACAACCTGAAAATTCTATGCATATTTGGGTTTCAAGGCATTACACAGATGTCCAACAGCAGGGTATGCATGTTCTCGGACTACAAGGTTGGGGAAGCCTGATGATCCATGGGGCGAGATAACATACGTGATGGGTCCCGAGAAGTGGGGAGTGGTCAGTGTGTACTGGTGTGGCCAGACTCAACCTGCACCTGAAGTAAGGAAGAGTGCCGAAGAGGAGGTGCAGGTGGGGAACTATGGGCCTAGGTGTGCAGGTGTTGGCTGGAGTGGTTCTATGTGGACCACTCCAGGGATGTAAGCAATAGTGTACACTGGGAAGACCTGACACCTAACGAGCAGCCACGCCCGGTACGAGTCCCGCAGCAGCAATGTCTAGTTTACAGGGCAAAGGGCGAAATAACCAGATGTGTTGTTGCAAACCCACTAAATGACACCAAAGAACACATGTTCACAACACCCCACTGTAGGCATGTAAGCCGAACTAATTGGAATCACAAGATATTATTGCTGTCCTCACCCCCACCCAGGGGTATGAGTGTCCTGACCTACCCCCAAATGCAGGGTATATACACAGCTGTCGCTGTAGAAGAAATGGCCAGCTGCAAACCTTCCCATCAGCCGTCCTGCACATCCCTGGACATGTCCCCTACTATCAGCCCCTCTGTGTGGCCCAATAACACCACTTACCTATCGATCCCTGTTTCATTCGTAGTAATATTCACAGTCACAAGTAGGTGAAACCCTCCACACAACTATATTGGCAGAATCTGGAACCCCCAACCCAGGTGTATTACCGCAGCTGTCCCAGTCTACACATGTAAATAACACATGAAGGGAAAACTCAAGCACACTTGGATCACCACCTGCTCACCACCTGATGAAGTCCACCACCCCCCAACACTCCATATCCCAACACTAACAACTGACACTGAGACCTCATGCCCTGCCTCGCATACATATCCCAAAACTCTGCAAACCTGCACTACTGCTCCCCCACCAATCAGTCAAATGGCCTACTATACAGTTAAAATGTTTCCCCCTCCACCTGCTCGCCTACACCTTCACTATTCAAATATACTCTACAACACAGGTATGGCATAACTAAACCTAACCTGAATGCCTGAGTGTAACCTATCCAGAAATGCTAAACTGGAATCCCACTTGACCTTACACTGACCTTCGTGAACAGTCATACCTGACATGTACACCTGACTTAAGCATGTATAATACCGACATGTACATGAAGTAGCATGGGGGTATGTGGCAGCAAGTGGGAGTATGCCTTTCTGGGCGGCGGTAAGCATTGCCCGCACTGGTTAAGCAATGTGGAGGCTAACCCAGTGTAAGACGCCATAATCGGAGGTCAGCAAGTCTGACCCTAGCGCACACGAGCGCATACCCACCTACACTTCCACCACAGTGCCTTAGGCATGCTGTAGCCCACAGCCCTCATTGTGGTCAGTAACAACATAAGTTCCCCCCCACACACTATAGTCCAACTGAGTTACCATGAACGCATGGCAGATATACAATCAGCAGCTGTTATTACAAACATATCATCCGGCACAGTCAGTCAACAGTATAGGAAATGTATCTAAGCATGTACATTAATACCAGCAAATATGTGCACAGTGCTCAGTCACAGTATTCCGAGCAGTCTATGAGTATCAATGAACAGTGCCTGTCCAAGCATACTGTGAGAACAGTAGTCTTGTATAATACTGAAGAGAGGAATGGAAAACGGGGCACAGCATGGGGGCATGTTTCATCTGCATAAGCGGGAGATGAGACTGGTCTGGTGTGTGAGCAAACCACTGCATCTGAAAACCCTGGCAGGATGCTACCAGTGGGAGAAACAGTGTAGACCAGAAAAGTGTACTTGTGACACAACAACAGGTCCATCCCTGATGGGATGCACCAGATTTTGTGGGTCACAATGTTGTTTCCACCAGTATCAGAGGTGGATGAAGGGAAGGCTTAAATGTAGGTGGACTAAATGGATGAAGATCCTGTAGATGGTTGCATCGAGACAGTAAAATGGAGGAGTACTGAGATGTGCAGAGAGGGAAATTGTGGAGGTGTGGTATGGCAGGGATAGTAACTGGAGAATGGATGGATGCTGTGTACGTGGAGCTTGGGCACCAGGGAAAGGGAGCATGGGTATGATATTAAGTAGAAATATGCAAATTATGCAGAACTGCAATAGTGTAGTGGGCAGAGCATCCGCCCAATGTGCACACATTCTCAGTTCGAGTGCCACTGCAACACATTCTATTGTCCGTGTGAAATCGGTATAATAACATTGTTTTGCTGTATAACCTACTAAATGGCATTTACACTTGAACAGGAGTACTGCGTTACACATAGACCCTCTCACTATTCGAAGGACATGAGACGACGCACAGATATGTATACACAGACAACCTTTAATGGTGTATTTTACAATAATGTGTGCCATTACCAACAGCACATAGATCTGGACTTATTTAATCAGTGAGGAATGCAAGGCCCACACAGAAAAGTAGATGCAGACAGTGCAGATATATAACATACTATGCTGTCCAGGCCAAGCCCATCAATTCATACAACAGTAGACAAAAGATTTGCCGTCAAGATAGGTAACAATACACAATAACAGATGTAGTTCAGCAGCTGCTAGTTATACCCTGTAGTCAAGGCCTAGGGGGACATCTATTACCTGTGATAATGTCTATGTATCTGCCACATGTATGGACCCTGACCAACAAATGTCATGGGAGTCCACAATATGACTGGGATGATAGCAGGAATGCTAGCAGTAAATTATGATAGGCCAATACCGAACAACCCCTAACAGTATCACAGCAGGACAAAGCCAGCCATATATGTGGAGGACAGAGGCAGTAGCACAGGGCCATACTCCTAATATTGCTGTTACACACACTGTAAATTGCTGGTGTTACAGGATTCATTGCAACATACCCTTATGCAGGAATAAAACATCAGGGACTCAAATGGAAGTAGCCATGTACTGATAGCACGCAACAGACAGATTGCCGGGGATATATAGGTTCATAGGTTCATAGGTTCATACTAGGCTATCTGCCCTGGGGCAATTATAAGCCTAGCCCGATTCTGTATGGCTTACGCCACCCCTTGATTTGAGTATACTGTGCCCTTTTTAAGGTTTAGTTTACTGTGCCTCTGTCTAATAGTGACACGGGAGCAATCCCTGGGATAAACCTACGATCCCCCATCCACTTATCGAGATTCTTCTTGAAGAGATTCAGTGAGGTGCTCTGCCTCACATGAACTGGAATTCTATTCCAGAGCGAAGGGAGCCTCTGGGTTATGAACATGTCCCTCCAGCAAGTTCTATTTATTTCTGTGCTGAGGTTCAAGTCCCTCGAGCGTGTGGCTCTAAGGGATTTAGATTTACTGAGGTGGAGCATGTCCATTAATTCTGGATTTGACATAGCTTTGTATGTCAGGCATAGATCGCCTCGAAGTAGGCGGTATGCAACTGAGTAGAGCTGGAGTTTTTTTAACCGAGCAGCATATGGCATCTCTTTGAGACCCTTGATCCTCTTGGTGAGATACTTTTGGGGTCTTTCTAATTGCTGCAGGTGTCGGGTAAGGTACATCCCAAAAGGGCATTGTATTCTATGATGGGCCTGATGAGGGATGAATAAAGGGGCACAATTACCTCTCTTGATCTAGATGTGAAACCCTTCATGATGAGGTGGGCTATGTAGAAGGTCTTTCTAACCACTTTGGCAATGTGGTTTTCAAAGGAGAGATTGCTATCAACTTGGGTCCCCAGGTCCCTAATAACTTTTTCTGTACTTAATGGGTTTCCGCCTATGTGGTAATTTGTGGGCACATTGTTTTTGCCAAAGAGTATGACTATACATTTTTTGGCATTTAGCTTTAAACCATGGCACTGGCGCCAGTTATCTGTCTCTGTGAGACCTTTTTGAAGGATGTTTGTGTCAGCTGGAGAGTTGATTATGGCGCCCAGTTTGCAGTCATCTGCGAACTTGGTGAGCCATAGTCCTCCCACGTTTGCCTGTACCTCGGAAAAGTATATACCGAACAAGAGTGGTCCCAGGACAGAACCCTGTGGGACGCCACTTGTGACCGGTTTCGAGTCTGACATGGCTCCAGCAACTCTCACCCTGTGGGTTCTGTCTTTGAGCCAGTTTGCGACCCATCTTGTGACATAGGGGTTTATATTTAAGCTGGATAGCTTATCTATGATGCCCGAGTGGGGTATTGTGTCAAATGCCTTTGCAAGGTCCAGATAGGCTGTGTGGACTACCTTCCCTTCATCTATGGCTTTGGTGACTGTTTCAAAGAAGTCAACCAGGTTCAAAAGGCAGGATCTGCCCTTGACAAAGCCGAACTGGGTAGGATCTAGTGTCTGTAGGTCCCCAATGTCTTTGTTTATGAGCTCCATGATGATCCTCTCCATAGCCTTGCAGACTAAGCTAGTCAGGCTTATGGGGCGATAGTTTCCAGGGTCCGTAGAGGCTCCACCTTTGTGGAGTGGGACCACTGTTGCTGTACGCCATTCTGTGGGCACATATCCTGTAGTGAGGCTGAGATTGTATAGCTGTTTTATTTGAGGGATTAGTTCCTCTTGTAGTTCATGTAGGATGCAACCTGGGACGCCATCTGTTCCCATGGAAGCAGTGTTTTTTGCTTTGGAGAGGGCAGCCGTCACCTGAGCATGTGAGATGTTTGGGAGGCAGCCCTCTGCCGGGATAGATACTTGCTCTTTTGGGGGGGTGGGGGTGGAGAAGTTTGCACTGAACCTGTCTGCCAGGATATTGGCGATGTCTGTGGGTTCAGTGTATTTTTTGTCATTTAGAATCAACTCAGAACAAGTCTGGGAGTTGCATCCCAGGTTTCTAACATAACTGAAAAAAGCCTTATGATTGTCTTTGGTGTCCTGTGCAAGTTTTCTCTCGAAGCTGGCCTTGGAGGATTTTATGAGGGATCGTAATTTTTTGCTAGTACTGATCAGAGATGCCTTCCCTATTAGGGATTTTGCTCTATCATGTAGTAGCTTCCTCCTTCTGTTGTACAGTTTATTTATGGCAGGGGTCCACCAGACTGGACGCCTGCCTTTGGATGATTGGGTCTTGGTTTTGTTTGGGATAGCATGATCCATGCATTCCTTGAGATGTCCGTAGAATGCATTTATATAGGATTCTGCAGTTTGGGCTGTAGTTTCCACTGGCCCTGGGGCCTTGAAGGATTCCACTTCGGTTTTGAGAAGTGAGAAGTTCGCTTTTGAGAAGTTTTTTACTGTGGTTTTCTGGGCTGGGGGTGGGGTCGGGATGTGGACATCCAGTGAAATTAATTTATGGTCTGATCTTACCAATGAGGGATATACTTCTGGTGTGGAGCATAGAGTCCCGTGTTGGTAATGATCAGGTCTAGTATGTTGTCCCCTCTTGTGGGAGTGGTGACTAGTTGTTCCATAGCATTTGAGTTTATAATTTCCAGGAATCTTTGGGCTAAGGTGCTGGGGCTTGAGTAGTGCTTCCAGTCAATGTTTGGGTAGTTGAAGCCCAATATAATGGTGTTCGGAGAGATCTTCATGTTCTCCAATGTTTTCAGGAAAGCCGAATGGGATTCCTGACTTTGAGAGGGTGGTCTGTAGGATGCTATAAACTGAAAAGCAGTCTTGCCCACTGTTAGTTGCACATGGATGGTCTCCGATGCCACTGCAAAGCCACTAACCTGGAGGTGTGGATATCCTTGATAAATATGGAAACTCCCTCCTTTGTGGTTCGGTCTGGGTTTTGGGGCGAAAAGCATGATATGAGGTATAGCCTGGTAGTACTGGGGTGCTCTCTGGAGCCTTGAACCAGGTTTCTGTCACTGCACAGATATCGATGTTCTCCATACTGAGGAGAGCTTCGAGTGCGTGCATCTTGAGGTTAACACTTCTGGCGTTTAGCAGCATTACCCTTAGTTTCTTGTTCCTTGTGCTGTCTATGGGGGTGGGTTTGACTTTTGAGCCTTGCCTAAAAACGGCACTATGGGGGTGGCAAGAGCCTTTGCCAATATCCGAAAGCCCAGTGGTGACAGGTGCAAGCCGTCCCTAGCAAAGCAGGAACTTCTCATTGTTACATTTGTTAATGCCTGTTATGTACTTCACAGAAAAAGATTCTAGTTGTCTACTGATGTACTATGTTCTTCATCTGTAAATATGTTGTAAGTAATTTCTATGTTAAATTGTTAATCGCTATGTAATCCAATGTAACTACTGTCTGTTTATTTTACTGTGGAGCTTTTCTCCCCGGGCCTCCGCTGAAAATGGACCCACGTCCAGTCGGACACACCTGGTCAACAAATTTAAATAAATAAATATCTAGGACAAGACCTGTGTGGAGCACAGGCAAAAGCAAACAGACAATCCACTGGCCATCATGTGGATAGTCCCTCTGTTGAGAGCTATGCAGACAGGCTGCATTCCATCCTAAACTACTATGTACACGCAAACATTGCAAGACCAGCAATATACAAAGCACATAACAACACTACTCACTCTGTCTGTAGGTCTGGAACTTCTTAAGATTGTGTAGTTGTCCTGTGTCTGCAAGCCCTGCTGTAATAGGTACTGTAACCTGCCGTCTGTAACACTGCTACCCACATACAGGAAGGATGTCCTCCATACTGGAAAGGTGAAGTAACAATGCCCACATGAGTAAGCAATTTATAGTACTAGATTGCCATGACAATGGTTAACTGAATCACTACACAGCAGGCTGCATGCAGTCAGCAACTGTTGCACACCGATTGGTGCAGAGCCCATCACCTGATCATGTGTATCACTTACAAAAGCCATGCTGACATCCATTCAAACCAACCCATTTGCTGTACTGGAGAGGGAGAGAGACAGAGAGAGAGAGAAAAAAACAATTTTATAAAAAGAAATTCACAAAGTGGGAAACAATTATCTACAAGCCACAACCGGGAAGGCGTCACACCCATCGAAAGAATAAATGGTATGTAAAACATAGCTGTATGTAATTAATGTAGTATGTGGTATAGATTAATAGGATATATGATGTAGAATGATATGTGCCATCTGTAGTTGTCCCTGTAATGATGTCCCACTGAGCAACTGCTCTGGACAATACTGTCTGTCCCTGTAAGCAGTGGGACATACCCAACTGTGCAGATCAGCAATGAATGACAAAGATGTCAGCCATAAAATCTGTGTACGTTTTGTTAGTATGGACAATAGCTGTTGGTGGATGTACTGCCATCATGATAGACACATGGGTGTCAGAGCACACCACTTGCAGGACAGTCATGTTAATGTGTAATGTAGCATGCACAAATGCCATAGCTGTGTAATAGGTGTACCAGCAATCTCACACCATATTTACCACCCTAATGTTAGTCTGTGTTCACATGTGGCACCTGTCTGTCTTGCAGCAAGGCAGAACAATGCAGCTGTGAATGAAAAACGGTTACAGAATGCGGACCAGATGTCCGTATGCACTCCACATATCTGTGTGATGCGGAATGTGACATTTATATGCACAGATACAGACACTCATATAGACACAGGTATATCAACAACATACAGAAAATATCTACACATATATGTACATAGATGTTTATTTATAGACACACACATATATATATATATATATATATATATATATATATATATATATATATAGTAGCACTGACAATGGCATGCAGGTGAAATAGTCTGTAACAGGCCAGCAAAGATAAGTGTCCCCACAGGGAGCATGGCTACAAACACATAGCACAAAGCGTGGCACATACACATAGCACAAATCTTGGTACAATACAACATATGTCCCAATGGTAGGTAAGCAGCTGACATAACAGTTGCAGTCTGTAAATGGTTTGTTGTAGCTGATATGGTGGGGGAGACATATATGTGTATTAAGAACTATGGTAACCCTGCTGTATGGGTGGCTCAGACCTGTTTCCATCCTTATGTCTTCCAGGAAACATGTCGCATAGTCGTCTTCCTGCATACAGCACCGCTGAAACAATGATCATTATCGACAACCTGGTACAGCACTAAGTACTGCTATTTGGCCAGACAGCCCACAACCAGCAGGAGAGGACCACCCTGTGGAACGAGCTAGTCCACAGGGTCAATTATGACAGACTGCATAACCGCAGCTATGAGCAGGTCCGGCATCATTGCACTGACCTGCTTCGCCATGTACATTGGCATGCAGCTGCTGTAATTAGGGACCACCTCGCAACAGGGGGGCAACCCACCCATCTACCCCTCACCCATGTGGAGCAGCTTCTCAGCAGCCTGGTGGCACCTGTCTACCTGCAGCGTAAACACCTGGCAGGGCACATCTTGGAGGTGGGTGCCAATGACACACCAGCTGAGGAGCATGCAGGTAAGGCCCCAGGGCACATCGGTACCCCACTCATGAGTATGCATCTGCATCTGTGCAGGTACATCATGCAAAACTGACATGACATATACATAGTCTGCTGCTGTGTAGTAGTAATAAACAGTTGTGTATAAGCTGTAATATTGTGGAATTCTACTGTTAATGTAATGTCATGCTGCACTAACCTTTTATGAATGCCACAGCTGTGGCCACTGACATCAGCTTTCTCGCACTCCTATGTAGGTCCCTCCAGGAAACCACGGCAGCAGCCCATAGCCGGTGAGTATAATTTGTGTTCATGCATGATGATAAACTGGGCATGTAATAGCTATGGGATATCCCCTATACACACATCTAACACACCTACTCATACTGCATGCTGTACACGTTCACGTTCTGTTGCTGAGAAATGCACTGCATTACAGTAGAGACCATGCTGGGGTATCAGAAGGGTACAACAGACACATGCAAGATAACTAACATCCTGTCAATGTGCAATGTGTCCACAGGGATGTGACGTGTGGCAGTACACACGGCCTACAGTAGGGAAATGTGTGACTCAACACCATCATGGCTGCAGCTGCACGCAATCAGGTTAAGTAAACGTTGCAGACTTAACCCTGACCCCACAGCACTCATGGCAGCAGTGTGTGCACTCCAAGGGATGTGCACATGAGTAGACCTTGCAACAATTCAGAGGTCTGGGACATGTGTAGGGCACCCCTCACAGCCATGGTAAATTCCGCTGGTTGTCAGTGTAATAATCATGTACTGGTCATACATGCACTGCTGATGTTTTGATCTGTAATGCAGACATCAGACATCCACAACTGATAGCTATTCACATATCATCCCAGGTATGAGTTGCTACAACACATAGGGGCTCTGAGCATTGGAGCTGACATAACCGACACAGTACTACAGATGCATCAATGGTTTCTACACCTGTGAGGTATGGCGCACAGTGCAAGGCAGGGTGCAGAACAGGTCCACAGTAACATTTTGTACATGGGTGCAGTGTTAATACGGGGAAGGGCCATCACCTACCAACAAAGCCCATGCCTCACACACATGTATACTGCTGCTAGCATGATGTCACTATAGTTGCACTGCATGCTGTTGAGTTCCATATGTAATGCATGTTGACAGAAGGCTAATGGGAGGACTGTGTGTACAAATGTTGTGCAACTCCACATGTAGGAGTGTGGGGTGTGTGTGTCTGTGTCTCAGTTGTGTTCGTAAGTGCAATCTAGTGGAGTGTGGATGATGCATGTCAGATGTGTGAGTGTGTGTGTGTGTGTGTGTGTGTGTGTGTGTGTGTGTGTGTGTGTGTGTGTGTGTGTGTGTGTCCATGTATGCACAGGCGATAGTGGGATTGACCACATAGCAGTTCTCCCCCTTGGGATTGTGCTGTATATGGAGTGAGACATGGGACACCAGGACATCCTGTCAGGTGTGTCAACACAGGACAGCTGATAGCATAACAAGGTCTGTAGCATGGAGCATGCATTGGGAGGTGCAGTACATACCAGCTATACACATCATATTGTCAGCAGCAGAGAGGTAACTGGCTACCCACATATGCGACACTACAAATGCAATGGGGAATTACCAAAGCACATCAGTGAGTGTATCCAGGTAGTACTGTTATCCACATGATGGGTCGCTTGTGCAGCAGATGTGGCATGGACTGAGCAAGACTGCAGTATGAGGCTCTGGTGTGTGACATATGCAGTGAATGTAGCAGCCCCAACCATGCAGGGGCCTTGTACACCATTACTGCCCATACACAGGGTAATACAGGGTGACAGCAGTGAGGCCATGTACAACCTACTCCACCCAAATCAGGGAGGTGATGGAGTAACAGGTCAGGTGTAACCACATGTGTAGGCATGGAGAGGAATGATATGTTAATGAACTGTAGTGATGCGTGTATATTAGCAAGTGCCATGAAGGATGGGGAACATATGTAACTGACTGTGGGACTGTCTGTAAACACAGGGAAAGTGAGGTGGTAAGCTGGCTGTCAGTGTGAGTGTGTGTGAGTGTGTGTACTGTTATGCACAGCTGTGCAGGTCTTAACATGTGTATTTGTTTCCCCCACAGGTGGTGAGGTGGGTCAGGGTCCCTTCTGCACACAAACTGAGGTAGGTGTCCCTACAGACACCGATGATGATGAAGGTACAGGTGAGGCACAAGTGGGGTTGTCAGAGGCCGACACTGCACCATCATTTGTCATCACCCTCCTAGCCACCCCAAGTCCGCACACAGTTACAGTGCCCCTACAAACCCCATCACATATGACCATAGCAGAGGGACAGTTGGCGCTTGGTGGTAATGACCAGGAAATTGGGGTGTCCATGCCAACTGTGTCGGGTCACAGCTGGCATAGCCAGATGTCTGGAAGGCCACCACATCGGCAGATGTACCGTGGTGCTCATGGGAGGACCGCAGGTCATCATGCCCCTGGCAGAGGTTCCACAACTGGTACCACCAGGAGCATGTTTCAGGCCATAATGGAGGCAAAGGCATGTATGGAAATGCACACCAGACAGGTCCTGAAGCTGCAGAGGTCTGCTTTCACAGCTGTAAGCGGCAACCTCCATGAACTCGCTGGTGCCTTCTGTGAATATACCGAGGTCATGGATAGATGGTGGGGTGAGATGGTTGGCCTCCTCGACCATGGTATGTCTGTGCTAGAACGTGTGGTGAGAGTGGTGCGACAGCCACGTGGATGTAGGTCAGAGACACCAGCAGCTGGCGGTCAACATGGACATTCCAGGACACATGGCTGCTCCTGTAGTGGCAGTACCAGCCCCAGCACACCACAGGGGCTGCTGTCCACACCACACTACAGCAGGCCTCATGCACGTGGCCCTGGCCAGTCCCAGGTGGGACATGGTTCCAGCGGACATATGTCATCATCAGGGGAGAGTATCACCTCAAGATCTGTACCTGCACGTGTCCATGGAACCCCTGGCAGGCACAGTCAGCGTGTCCTTGGCTGGAGGCAGTGAACTGCACACCCTGCCAGGTATGGTCTGCAACTGTCCAACATTACCTGTATAGGGCAGCCACATGGCAGAACTGTGTGCATGCATACCCACACACTATACAACCACACTGTGGGTGACCCCATACCAACACACACCACATCACCATGCCCAAGGAACCACACCCTTCACCCACACACATGATGACACATGTTTGCACCACCCTCAGCCTCTGGCACACCTGCAACACACCCTGTGCATATGATGATACCTGTGCCACATCCCTGTCATCCATAACATTGATGCAGGAACAGGCTAACATGGTTCTGATGCATACGGCAACTGTAATGGAGTGCCACAACGTACCGCAGTATAGAATGTAGTCAGGTTAATGTGTACTGCATACAGGTCAGGTAGTGTAGCCATGCAGCTAAGATGCCGCTCAGCTGTTGGTAACACCAATTGATATCCTCATACTGTCATCCATTTGTGCTGTAGGCATACATGTGTCAGCAGGAGGATGGTCCACAGTCATATTCCACAGGGGTATGTCAGTGTGGTGACACCATGGCTGCGACATATGTGGTGTACAGTTGCACACATGCTACAGGTATGTATAACAGTTACTGGCCGTGCAAACTTGACTGGTGACTTGCTGGTACAGGTATAATCTGCACCCTTATGTCAACCCATCCACATACACACACATCCTTACTTGGCAACACTGTGTCTAGACCCCAACCCGGGTATGTAGTGCTACTGAACTGTGTAGATGTCATTGCACACATGACACCATCTGCAGGGTGAGGTGTGTATCAGGTCACGTGCTACATGCAGACCATCCACAGACATGTACAATATGGTAATGGGGGATGTAATATTTGTATATGGAGAATACATAGTATGTCATACCATCATATACACATTGACTGACACATAACAGGTAGACACACATTTCAGAGACCTGGTTGTATAGTTGCTAACTAACTAGTCCATGTGTCCAATGTGTTACAGGTAGGCTGCACACAGCACAAGTGTAACTGGGCTGTATCCTATTATCTGTTACTTGTATGGGTGATTTTTTTTTTTTTTTTTTTTTTTTATTTATTTAACATTTGTTGACCGGGAATGTCCTACTAGGTTCCACAGAGCCTGTTTTCAGTGGAGGCCCGGGGAGAAATGCTCCAGATGCATGTCTTTGGAATGTGGGAGGAAACCGGAGTACCCAGAGGAAACCCACGCGAACACAGGGAGAACATGCAAACTCCACACAGAAGGCACCCCAGCCGAGAATCGAACCAGAGAACCTCTTGCTGTGAGGCAACAATGTTAACTGCTGCACCACTGCCCCGCCCGACGGGGCGATGGTGATGATGACAATGGCCACCTGAGAGTGGCACATCGGCCATATACCAGGTGTACCATGGTGTAAAGACAGTATACACAGCACCCACATCCCCCACTGGATATTGTACGCACTAGAACCCATCTTGATACTCTGACATACCCACTATCACACATTGGCCACAACCCAAAAACAACCCATTGCATATCACAACAGTGGTACCACAGGGATATGCATGTGATGCACATGCCACAGGCATAGTAGGGTGTTGCATTGCATTGCCACATCTATGGGTAACAACAACAATGTCTGTACTACTGTGTGGCAATGTGTATCATAATAGGAGTATGTGGACTCAGACTGGTGTACCCTACAGATATGCACACATGCACACATACACACACATGGCAGTCCTCAATGGGATTCCCATGCTTAGAGACCCATTGGTACAACACTGTTGTGCTGGTACTGCAAGGCACATGTAGCTGTTAGGGAATGGAGTGTAACAGGCTACATGGTACGTTAATGGGGTTGAGAGTCACCACACACTATACAAGTTGTACAAATAGGCATCCCCCCAGCCAAACACGTCCGCCCTGCAATACACTACCAAGGGTTGAAGATCTCATAACCAGGGCCAGTGAAAACATGGGCACATTATGTTACCTGTACTACATCCCACCTGTATGATGTCAGGCTGTTATTGGTAACAAATCATGCAGTACAGTCTGACTCCCATGGGGAATGTATTATGTGGAATCCATCAACATTACCAGGCTTCAGATACACAGACACAGATATGCAGATACAGATATATATATATATATATATATATATATATATATATATATATATATATATATATATATATATATATGTGTGTGTGTGTGTGTGTGTGTACATATACATGTGACCACACATACACACGCAGTTATATGTACAGTATGATATATAAGTGGTACGTGCACACAATATGGAACAGCCACTATGCCTACAGTTGACCCCTGAATGACTGGACACAGTATGTGCCACCCATACAAATGACAATTGTTGCCTGTAACATACACCCCCAGAGAGGTCATAGGTAAAACAACACCCACAGGTTTGCAGACATGGAAACCTTTCATTGTGTACTATTACAGTTCTACATGCCATGCCATATAGCTGTTCAGACACTGACAACTATATCAACGGAGTGATGCTACAGTGGACCAGTTACAGTCATACAGTAGGCTGGAAAGGTTTACAGCCGCTGCTCTCCAGGCCAAGCCATTCACATTGTACAATAGGAAAGACACACTGGGCCACAACATACCTAACAATCAACAGTATGTACTCCAGGTGTGTAGTTTAGCAGCCTCTGTTTACACACTGTACAAACACAGTAGGTGGTATAGACATCTTATGGCCACATGGGTTGTAACTGCTACATAACATGGCATAACTGACACCATCATGAGCACACCAACACACAGTTTGTATGGCAGGGGGCAGTAGTCCTGCATTACCCAGATCCATGTCAATAATGTGTATATAGGTGAAGTATATGGTACTGTACATCCAGATACCTTAAGGCAGCTCAGCCCTGATACCCCACATTTTGTAGCAGCCTAGGTCATTTCTGGTGCTACCCCCCTATACTCAATAATACAGGGCCATATACCACTGTTACATACACTGGGCTCTGCAGTGCATTAGAGCACACATGTATTGTGTAGGTGGTGCCCACACATATATGGCCCCAGCCCCACCATATGCGTGGGGGTTACAATGGCAGTGGACTGATGGCAGACATGGCAGTGTGTTATACTCCCAGCCCACTATGGATCTACCACCGACATCATGACATATGTGCAAGGCTTGGTATGTAGGTGATGGACAGAGGCTGGAATACAGGCACATATGTGGACAACTGTTGCCAAACACTATGTAAGTTGCAGGTGTTACAGGATAGTCTGTAACATACCCTTAGTCAGGGAATTGCTGGTAGAGACGGTCATGGATGTAGCCATGTACCGGGTAACACTCAACACACACACTGACAGTGTATTATCTGACACAAGACCTGTGTGGTGGACAGACAAGACATGAAAGGCACAGCTCCAGTTGGCATGATGTTAGGCCTACAGTTGTGTGCTATGTAGACGGACTGCATTCCATGGCAAACTAGTATGTACATCCACACCCTGTAACACCAGTACTGTACAAAGCATAACACAACTCCACTCACAGTCTGTCTGTACTTCCTGATCTTCCTACAAATATGTGTCTGCCCTGAGTGTGCTGGTTCTCCTGTATGGGGTATTGCTACATGCTGTCGGTACCACTTCTGCCCACACACAGGATGGATGCCCATCACACAGGAGATGTAATGGGACCACGCACACATGATGTGGGAATCTATAGTGGGTGGTTACCATGACAGTGTTAACTGGGTGTAGTACACATGTGTAATCGTATATTTGGCTATCTGGATATGTATATGTACATATATTCCCACCATATGTCCTGACAATGAAATGTAGGCTACCCCAGCCCGTATGTTCCCAATGTCGTAGTTGCAGGGGATGTCAGGTATCTATAGCAGGTATACTAGTAGACTATTGCTCCTGTCATTAGGATTGTCTTCACAGATATGGTGTGTGTGGGAGGTCACATCTGCTCATAATATGTGTGCCATTGGTTACTGAACAACATCCAAAGGACATCAGTGTACAGTACCGCTGCTAGCACATAATGCCACTGTGGACTGCAGCAGAGATATTGGCCAATATATGTGGAGGGTCTGACACAGTCTGTACAGTCCTGAGGTATACACATAAGCCCTTAGTGCTACACGTGTACCATGCCTGACAATATGGATGTGGATGACCATGTAGATGGGTATAACACATAATGACTGGTATATGATGTCCACCACAGGTCATGCATTCACACACCCTTGCCTGGCCTGTAATGGTATGACTGCTAGTACAGGGGTGCCATGGCCACATACTACACAAAAGGTATTGACATACATCTGCACTGCATCCCACTGCCCTGTCTGACATGCATAACTGTTAGGGGAGGTCCTAACATCTGGCTAGTATCTGCACATGACATCCCACTGGGTAGGTGCACTCAGCTGCTAGGCATATCACAATGCACTGTGCAGGCTGCAGGCAGACTGGCTCAACACTGGCCTACACCTTCCAAGGGGGAATGCACATGTATCTGCATATAAAGCAGGCTCAACAGGCATGTCACAACACAGGGTAAGATACACCTGTGTGACAGTGCATATCCACAACCAATGTGAACACAGCCATATATGGTTAGCTAGCATGGTATTATAGTATATAGACTATGTGTTCGACACCATCCTCATATGTGCCACTCACAGGCTGACCCTACATATACTGGCCTGCTACACAGTTTGGTCTGGTGGCTGTCTGTGGTATGGGATGTGTGTGTTTATGGCCCTACAAACATGTACGCCACTACAGTACCATACAGTGGGGCAGCATGTAACATCTGATAGTAGGGGAACTAGAACAATGTCATCTACCACAGTCTGTACACAGGCTAAGGTACATATCAACACTACACACACTGTCGACATTCACCATAGGAGCACAGACCTCAGTACTTTACGAACATCCACAGAATGTGCAGGTAATGTCATGTAATGTAACCCCTACTGTACATAACATGTGTAGCAGTCAGATATATCAGTGGCTTGTTCTCAGATATGATGCCACAAAGTATGGTGCACAGCACATATGCACCACTTCATGCACGACATATGTACAAAGGTTGACAGAGGTGTGGCTGGGAGCACATACACAGGGCCAATATTGACATGTTGCTGTGATAACCACATACATTTACTGTTGTTACAGTGTTGTTGCAACATATGTCCTTTGAGGGATATGACATATGTGACTACCACAGCTTTCTCCATCTACTGACTGCAATCCTCACACTACCTTCAGCAGTCGACAGCTAGATGCTCTGCGGGTGACACATTCAGCCACGGACACAATACCGCCCAAGCTGCAGATGACCCTGCAGATGGAGATTCCCCATCAACATGGAACTGACATGGCAGGTATTGAGACATGTACAACAGCCATATCCACACAAACACTGTGAAAGCAACATTACTCCAAATGCAGTATAGTGGCACTTATGGTCTGTATTCAGGTCAGGCACATCTACCTCCTATTTGTTGCACTGTTTCCACAGTGTATGTTGTTAGAGGTACACTGCAATCCATCTGAGATGCTGTTTGGCACACGACAGATCTAGTTCCTGCTCACAGTGGGTGAAAAGGGCAAACACCACCATGATGTTCCTAGGTATTGGAGTGTGTTTCCATAAAATTAGCTATGGGAATGTTACCACAGCTGTTTCACATGCAATCAGCTCGGGGAGGGCTGTGATTCATGCAGAGGCTATCAGCTGATCATGAGCATTACTTACATTACATATGCTGCTGCCTAAGCAAAGCAGGTGTAGGTCTCCACGCCCACCTGAGAGGGTGTGGGGGATGCAGACAGAGGCAAATACGTGTCAGGGAGGGGTGGGAGGGTAAAACTGAAGCATGTTTGTGTCACACACCTAGCAGCACAGGGTATCAACCCCCTGACAACTATGTAGTGATAGCACAGTTCGCCACAATTATTGGATGCACCACATGGGTTACCTGCTATGGAGCACTCAGAACATATATGTGATGGTGAGTGACATCTGCAACAGGGATACAGTAGCTGTATGGTAGGTGACATACATGTGCCTGTCAGCATGAACAGGTGCCAGCATCAAAACAGCCACACTCTCACAAGGACACACACATTGACACATGTGGCAGGGCCAGGTGTACAATTCATCAGTTGTGGGATTGCCACATCACATCACTGTGCAGGTATCCCATGCACCACACAGGTCATATGGGGGCTGTATGGGTGAAGGGTATGGGAAGGTGTCTGACATCAGACAACATGCTGCAGTATGCCCATTGGGGTTGTATGGAGTGTAGATGTGAACATCTGCAGCATGCTACACACACACAGACACACAGGGTGCTACTACTGACATGCATGGGTGCATGTCTGCACAGATGTGTGGTGTTTGACTGCACCAGATGGCTGTCCAAGGCTAGGCAATGGATGTACCTTAGTATTAGGCCACATGATGATGTTCTGCACTGTGGCTCAGGGATATAGTGTCTGCATTTGCCCACACAGGCGGGTATTGTATCCCCCATCCAGTCACCTGGGTGATTACTGTGTGTGGGCAATGCTGTGCATCGCTTGCCATGTCTGTGTTCCTTCATCCATGACATGGATGGTGTCTGGGATGTGCACACCTCCCTCATACATGTACAGTGACATATGGAACTGTACCTGGGGTGTCTGGCCCATGTTGTGAACACAGATTATCATCAGATGTGCCAGTCCTGGCCACCTGTGGTGGGAGCTGGTAATGGCCAGCAGCTTTACCCTGCACCTACATGGAGTGCATGCTATCAGCATTCCTTGGTGTCAGTGGCATCTGTCCATACAGGCATGTTGTCAGACATGGTATGTCCGTTGTGGGTCACATGTGATGGCACCACAGGTGGTACAGTTGTCCATTGGGGAACATGGGAGAGGTGCACTGTCTGCACGAATGTGCATTTTGGACAGATGGACTGGGTGTCATGGTGTCTGTGGCCTACCACTGTCACTCCATAGTTACTATCAGTGGACAATATGCAGTGTACTACCCACATATTGGCTGTTACCTAGGCATGTGTGTGTGATACATGGGGTGAGAGTGTGCTCTGGGTAATACCGGGGTTGCTAACTGTGATTGACTAGCCTTGATGTCACATGTCTGGGTACGGCTCTGCACCCCAGCCTCTCAGCCATATCACGTATGTTATCCCTGTACAGTGGACATTGTGAAATATGCAAAACCCGCTCCACATTGGCCACAGGTGTCACACAGTCACAACCACCTCTACACAGGATACGGGTTATAAACACACACTCACACACCTGTCATGTTTGGGAGCAGAACCCCTACCTAACTAGTGCATTACACCACAGCACTATACAGTTGTAGTATGTACCACTGATATTACTGGAGTAGTCCTTGCACAAAAGTGTATTTCACACTGACTAACATCAGCAGGATTGCCAAAGTAGGGCATTTGAAATGACTGTAAGAGACTAGCCTAAAATGCATTGCTCCCTACACAGACAGTGACACACACAATACATCCGGAACTGCCATGTGTGGGGATGGAACCCAACCACACTTCTAATGTACAATACAGCAGTATGCAGTTACAGGATGTGCTATGGTGATTACTAGTCTACAACCTTCCCAGAGGTGTATTTCTAGGTGGATGACATCGGCAGCCTTGCCAAAGGTGGGTATGTGAAATGTGAGTACCCTAAAAGCATTGTTCTCTACACAGTCAGACATGCATGCATACACACACAGTTGGCAAGTCGGGGGTTAGAACTCCCAACTAACTCCTTAATCACACTATGGCCATACGATGTTATGGGACGTACAATGGAGATGACTTGGCTATGATCATTCCAGAGGTGTATTTCAAGGTGCGTGACATCGGCAGCCTTGCCAAAGGTGGGTATTTGACTTGTAAGGGGTGTGAGTATCCTAAAAAGAACTGCTCTCTACACAGTCAGACATGCACACAAACACAAACACACACTCACACACGTAGTTGCCAGGTTTGGGGTTGGAACTGCTACCTAACTAGTTTATCACACTACAGCAGTACACAGTTATGGGATGCGCTACAGAGTTAATTGGGCTACAGCCTTCCCAGGGGTGTATTTCTAGGTGGTTGACATCAGCATCCTTGCCAAAATTGGGTATGTGAAATGTAAGGGGTATGAGTACCCTAAAAGCATTGTTCTCTACACAGTCAGATATGCACGTATACACACACAGTTGGCAGGTCAGAGGCTAGAACTCCCAACTAACTCCTTAATCACACTATGGCCATACGATGTTATAGGATGTGCTATGGAAATTACTGGGCTATGATCATCCCAGAGGTGTATTTCAAGTTGCGTAACATCAACAGCCTTGCCAAAGGTGGGTATTTGACTTGTAAGGGGTGTGAGTAGCCTAAAAAGCATTGCTGTCTATACAGTCAGTGACAGACAGACACACACACATATTCAAAGTTGCCACGTCTGGGATTTGACCTCCTACCTAACTACATTATCACACTACAGCAGTACACAGTTACAGCATGAGCTACAGAGATTACTTGGCTACAGATTTCCCAGGGGAGTATTTCTAGGTGGGTGACATCAGCTGCCTTGCCAAAGTAGGGTATGTGAATAGTAAGGGGTGTGAGTAGCCTAAAAGGCATTGTTCTCTACACAGTCAGTGAGAGACAGACACACATATGAACAGTGATACACACTCACACACACAGTTGCCATGTCTGGGGTTAGAATTCCTACCTAACAAGTCTATCACACTACAGCAGTACGCAGTTATGGGACACACCACAGAGATTACTGGCCTACAACTCTCCCAAAAGTGTATTTCACATTGGATAACCTCAGCAGGCTTATCAGGGTACCGCTATGGGTTGGCCAGTGTGTGCATGGCCCATACACCATTCATGTAGGGGTGACATGCCACAGGCGGCCACACACAGGGTCATATGTCACAGGTGCATGTATAGGAGACCTTAGTATCTCTTATCATAAATTACTAGGTGTATCTAATTTTGTAATATGTTATAAAGATTTGTACTACACCATTTCTAATACAAATGTATTAGTCTTATTCATCTATTCTTAGATAAATTTTTCCTTTTTCCTACTGAAATATAAAATATATAATCTTAGGCTTGTA
The DNA here is from genome assembly GCF_019279795.1 of Protopterus annectens. Taxonomy (NCBI): domain Eukaryota; kingdom Metazoa; phylum Chordata; order Ceratodontiformes; family Protopteridae; genus Protopterus; species Protopterus annectens. The sequence goes on from NC_056729.1 coordinate 1,661,649,318, forward strand.
CTAGAATTGTTAAAACTTCTTATGTACCAAATTATACTGTTATTGTCTTTGTCTTGACCTTTTATGTTGTTGTAATTTGTGGAGCTTTTCTCCCCGGGCCTCCACTGAAAATGGACATATATCCAGCTGGACTAGCCCGGTCAACAAATGTAAAATAAATAAATAAAAATAAATAGGGCAACTAGCTGACTACATCCTTGTACAGCCATGTTGCTCAGCTGGCAAGTGGACTACACAGTCTGTAGTGCTGACAGGTACCGGCCAGTAGTAACTGCAGTGTGTGACATCTGCACCTGATGTGTTCGGGGCCCTTTGGCTGTGTGCTCGGTGGGACAGGAATGAATGGCTCCTTATCAAGGTCACCCTCTTCCACACATCTATATCTATCTACCTTTGGCATATTATGATGTGTTATCCTTACATATATGTCTGTATTCCTATTCACTGTGTGTGCAAGACATGAGTGGCGTATACTGACATGTCTGCAGTAACAATTGCAACTGCTGGATATGTCTGGTCCACTGGTGTTTGCATACATGGCCTTCATGTGTTTAAGTGTGTGAGCATGCCCAGTATGACCTTTCAGTATGTTGATGACTGACATTGCCTTCATTTCTCTAAGTGTGAGAGCATGCCCAGTAAGGCCATCTATTTTGCATGTGTGGAGCATGTCCAGTAGTTTATACTGCACAGCTGACCTTTGTGTTGTACACCGACAGGTAGCATGCTGTGTCTGCAGGGTATCCACCGATCATTTGGCATTGACTGTTGCAACATGTCTACATGGGGGGGGTACAACTGACTATTTCTATGTTTCTACACAGGATTGGGGGGCGCACCTGACTGTTACTATATTTCTATGTGGGGGGGGGGGCACACCTGACAGCTGTACACATTTGCTAGGACTGTACTGGTATGTCCTGTAGTCCATTTCAGCCAGTAGTCTTACCTATCGTGCTGGCTACGCCATACTGGTATACTACCGTTCTTATCTTTTGATTGCATACACATTAGTTTCTGACTTCCTAGCCATCACAACTGACATCCCACTACCTGACCTGCTGTAGTCTGTCCATGTAGGCCTGAGTCGGGGTCACTCATACTCCTCATTCAGAGGCCATAGTACGGCATTTGTTTGTGTTTGTCTACACCTGTCCTGCTGGCTGTGACTGTTGTTGGGTATGTGACCCCCCCCTCCTGACTGGCATGTGTGAGTCCCTTACCTTGTGGGTGTCCCAGTATTACGGGTGGTGCTTCAGGACTGCCTATGTCAAATGCACATAGTAAACTGCCTACGCATGGTTAGGCACAGTAGTGTAATGTTCGGCATCCCTTTTACTGTATGTGAGAGTCAGAGGGAGGTACTATTCCCTGGGTCCCTCCTGTGTCAGTATATGTGCTATGCATTGCCTCTTTGCCAGGGCCAGGGCATACTGGGCATGCCTCCTTCTGCCTACTGGGACAGGCTCAGGTTGTTCCTCCACTGAGTCACTCTGTGCCTGTGCAGGCCTTGGCATTGGTGGGGGGCTATGTGGCCTCGCCCCTTGCTGGTCCTGCTGCAGCTGTTTCCACAGGATCATATTGTGTAGCATGGCACATACAAGGACGGTTTGGGTACATGTAGTTGGTGAGTAATGCAAGGCTCCACCAGATGCATCCAGGCACCGGAACCGTGACTTGAGCATCCCAAACACACGCTCTATTATGATTCTTGTTTGTGCATGTGCCTCATTATGGAGTTCTTGTTCGGGTGTGTGAGAGTTTCTGATGGGTGTCATCAGCCATGGCTCCAGTGCGTATCCAGCATCCCCCACTAGGTGACCGTGTGGGATGTCCCCATTGGGAAATTTCTGGTACAGTTATGTCAGATGCCAGGTGTGGGAATCGTGATAACTTCCAGGGCAGTCAGCACACACGTTCAGTATTATGCCCTGGGCATCACACACAACCTGGCAGTTGATGGAGGGGAAGCCCTTGCGGTTGATGTAGACCCTACCCTGCTCACCAGGTGGTGCTTTGATGCATATGTGAGTGCAGTCTGTTGCACCCACTACCTCAGGATATTCTGCTATTTGGTGGAAGAGAACCATACTACTGGTCAATGCCTCACAGGTGAGGGGGGAAATATACGTGCTCACTGACATGTGCTGCCATGGCATCCAGGAACTGGTGGAGTACCCTGGATGCTGAGGCTTGTGAGATCCCCATCATACCTCCAGTTGGCCTTTGGAAGGTACCTGTAGCTAGTATTCTTAGGCCTACACATACCTTTGTTTCCACTGGGATGGGTTCCTCTCTGTTAGTTGTGTGTGTCAGGCATGGCCGGCACAGCTCAACAATCTGTTTAGAAGGTCTCTGTCCACCTTATAGCGCTCCACTATCTCCAGCTCATGTAGCCCTTGGTAGGTTACCCTGGGGCTGTACACTCTTCTCCATCTCCTCATTGTGAGTTGGTCAGCAGCATTCCCATCCTCACCACCCTCAGCCTCTTCCACAAGTTGTATGATAGCTATTGCAGCCCCTAACATTTTGCTGTTGTGAGTGTTAAACATTCCCCGCTTGTTTACACCGGTGGTGTAGGGTGTGGGAAAAACTGGAGGGGTAGGTGTTTGCATAGTTTTTAGTGGCGTTCTAGGCTGGGCTGGTCTGCTGCCTGTGTAATTGGCTTGTTCTGATATGTTTCACCTGGCAGCAAACCTAGTACCCCTTGATTAACTTCCTACTACTGCTTTTCCTTCCCATTGCCCTTCTGATTCATCCCAGGGGCGCGCCACACAATCAGTATACTCCAATGTGCACACTGCTGCAATTTCCCGGGTTCACTTTCTTTATCTTCCTGTAGATCCTGTTGTGTGGCGGGCACACCCGCTTACACTTTGTCATATGTGCTGGACAGGTTTAGACACACCCCTTGGCTTTGCTGTGCTAAGCTGGATGCAACCCCGAGCCACAGGGATCCAATCCGCTGACAGTATGCCTGACACTCCCACACATGATGTTACCTGCTTCCTAGTCTTGCACTCAGCTATCCATACTCATACACTGTTGGGCTTGCCTCACATGCTGGGGAAAACCAGGATTCACTATCCTTCCCCTCATTTGCATAGAATTGCCTGGTAATGCATAGTTACATGTGTCACACTGTACCTCCCCCCTTAGCAACCACTACTCACTGGCCTGGTTGACTTTTGCCTGCAATTGACTTGCATGGTGGAATACTGATTTTAGTTAGACTGCTTTTTTTAGGTTTATTTTCTTATTTCCCCACCGGTCCCATTTGCGCACCGCTGCCCTATGCTTCAATTGCCGTGATCAGCGGACATATAATAAAAGTTATATTTTGTACATTTGGCATTGTTTGCAATGCCAATGGCCTTCTACTTGGCCATTGGCATGCTTCCTCAATGATATGCAGCCTTTATTTGGAGCTGTCATAGCTTCGTTTTGGAGTTTGCAGTACCGTACTCGGTTACTAACTGAGTACATTTCTACATATTATGCTAGTCCTGCACGCCCTGATTCCTGCTTCCTGGATGGCAGATTTACCTCATTTTCATGGCTTTCACCTGCAAATTGGGTGATTTGCATATGGGGGCTGTAAACATGCAGCACTAATGCTACAGCGCTCGCGCACGTCAAACGTGCACGTACGTGGATCGCTCAGCCGCCATATTGGCAAAATTTCATCTCACACTAATCATGCACACCGTGCAAGCTTTTGAGAATCTGGGGGATAGTTTCATACTTCTTGTTGTTCAGAAGATGTTGTTGCTGTATCTTTTGGCTTTTCCTGGTTAGGGGTTGCCACAGCGGAACTCCGGTCTGCTAATGATTGGCAGTAGATTTTTACATACCGAGTTGCCAGCCCTGACGCACAACCTTCAACGAAGGTACGCCCATTCACGCATGTCTCCACACAGAAGACGCGTTAGCTGAGAATCAAACAGGACAACGTCTTACTGTGAGGCGACAACGCAACCGCAGCACCACCACCGCAGCATTGTTGCTCAGAAGATGTACACGTATGCAAACCTGTTGTTCTAATATCTTAAAGTGAATTAGAATAATATTTAAAAAAATGTTCTTGATTTGTGGCCTTTATCCCCTCATTGTTTCTGGCTTTGTCCAGAACTCTTGAATAAAAAAAAGTTAAGGGGTATTAACGGCAGGTGTAATAAGGTCATAGCTTTCATGTACACACATATAGGATTTATAACACCTTGGAGATCTACTGTATTGCTCTGCTAACAATGACTGTCTAAATTTAGTTAATAAGGGTACTTGGGTTTTTACACAGCTAGGCTTGTAGAGACCCTATGGCCTTTAGCCTAGTAACCTCTTAAACCTCCTATGAACTCATGAACCTATACAGGTTTACAGAACATCAGGTAGTATGAAATAAAATAGATTGCATCACAAACATGCATAGCACAGACTTTTCAGTACTGACATATCAGGGAGGACTTCATAAATTATGGAATATAATTCAAAATCTGGTGATATTTTAAAAAGCAATTGCAAGGAAGCTTTTTCTTTATCTTATTGTCTCATGTTTTTATTACTAAGTCTTCTATACTCAAACTTGAGCCTGTTTGTTTCCCCATATTGGGTATCCCTATCATCTAGGCAGCCATGATTTTTTTTTGTTGTTCCTGACTACACCCTGTAATGTACCTGCTGAGTCAGTCGTCCCCACCCTTCAGCCCAGGTAAGTATGGAGTCCACTGGCAGAGGAGATTATGGCCAAATGAGACCACCAACTCTTTCTCCCTCTATAATGGGTGAACCAGTATAATCTGCTCACCCCCAACTGTCCAGCACTTTCAACAACTGAGCCACAAATCAAACTTTGGTCATCAGGGTCATAGTCTTAGTTAGGGCTTTATCCCTCTAAGCCAAAGTGCTGGTCAGCATTAAGGAACTGTATATATTATACAGAAAGAAGTGTTCTGTGCCTCAGAAGATGCTGATGAGCAAGCCAAAAGGGGTGGCAGTAAGGTGAGGAGTTGGAGATGGGTGTAGTATTAAACAGAAGAAAGAACACACAGATGATGGCTGTAAGAGGAGCTCTGTCAGAAGGTATAAGGGTATTGAGCCATAAGAATCAATCTTGGGGCTAAAGCCTTTTGACATATTTTTGCCTCAGAAATAATAATGGGGTTCAAGGACAGAATCTTCCTCTTCTTCTTTTCTAGCAGCAGAGATCAGGGCAACTGCATTAGGTTGTGGAAACAGCTGCAGGATGGTTTTAAAGAAGCTGGAGCACAGGCCTTCCTGATGTCAGCTAAGGTTTAGTGCAGATAAATGCAAGATGGTGCACCTGGAGCACAATATTCAGAAGGAAGTACAGAGCCTAGCAGGAGATGTAGCACTCAAGGATATGAACCAAGGAAGAAGACTTAAGTGTAGTAATGGCAGCATCCATAATGAGCCAGAGGTATATGGTGGCTGCCAACTACAGCTCTAAACTTTTCACCTTCTAAATTAGAGACAAAGCAAAACATAATTAGGGGGAAAGACTGCAAACTATGCACACTCTTAGTGGTACTCTTTACCTTACAGTTTCTCAAGAAATATCCAATTTTGGGAGGTACAGAGAAAAACTTTGGGTCAAAATTAGGGATGTTCCCTCAAATTAAAAACAGTTGGAAGTTATGTTGCCAAAGACAATAAAATATTATGATACTTCATTAGGGAAATTGACTCCAGGGAGAAGGAACTGTCTCACATTACCAGTTACTGGTTAGCGCTAATATGGAATTTGAGACAGTAGAAAGGCATAATAGGGCAGTTAGGAATGGCGGGGGGTTGGGATTTTCAAGAGGGCTGAATTAATTAAGCATCTTTTTCTTAGAAGAAATGAAGGCACCACGTGCAAAGAGAAAGCACTAGTGGTGATCTGTTGCACTTAGACAGTATTGTTGTATTGTTTTATGTACAGAATGGGCAAAAGGGATGGATGTAATACAAATGAGTCTTTCAGGAAGGCTTAAGGCTACAACAAGAATGAACAGAAGCTATATGGACAATGTAGTTGCGCGATGCTAACTGTAGACACTGAGAAGACTATCTCGAAAAGTATTCATCATCTGCATCTTTCTGTGCATGTGCATATGCATGTATTGTGCATGTGCACGTATACATATTTAATTGCAACAGAGTGTGCCCAGCTAGAACCACCATACAATAGCTAACTCAATCAGGTATTTATGTGTATGTGCACGTATACATATGCAACCGGTGTACATGCATATGGTCGACCGGTGAATGGTTGACCAGGTATGGCTAAAAAGAGTGCGGCAACATCACAAAAATGCAATTGCAAGTGTTGCGAATTGCAAAATCCCATCCCCTTTTTGACCCATGTTAACACTTGTTTTAGGGTGTAGAGCGGTCGAATTTGGTGTTTTTACGACATTCTGACTGTTCAGCATTACGGGATTTGTGGAGAAAAGTCGGTAAAATATATGGTCTAGCAATGTGCGCCCGACCATATAAATGTAAACTATGTAACCATAAGATAGTGTGCACATATAGCACCAACATACAATAGCTAACTCAATCAGTAGCAGGAGAGCAAAATAATCTTTAAAGATCAAGTCCAAAGGTCCGAGACATAAAATAAGCCAGCTGTTTAAAATCAGCCTTCCTGCATTCTTCTGCTGTCTTGGATAATGTTTCTATCACTACGCTGCCTAATATTAAAATCTACTTAACATCCCCTGACATGTTTCAGCCTCATTTCCTGTGTGTTTTTAGTAAGACAGGAGATGTAGTGACGTCTTTTTGGGCTCCTTAGGCTTCCATATTCACTAGTTGTGAGTTCTCATTGAATCAGCATCTTTTCCATTAGTCCTGCATTAGAGGCAGTGTTTCTTTCTGTAAGTAATGTAAAATACCCATCTTATTTCTCCCAACCTCAGAAGGAGATTAAGCAGCAACTCAACATCTTTTTTGTCAAGGGACATTGTTGCTGTACCTCTGAAACCCTGGTGCACCAAAGCAGGACAAAGGCAGGAAAAGGGGAAAAATTAAGGCTTTGTGCAAGGGCAGATATATGTTGATTTGATACTGGTGATACATTCTAAATGGCTAGAGGTAATCTACATTAAATCAACTACCTCAAAGAAGACTGCCACAGGGATTCAAAGGAATATTCACAAAGAATGGCCTGCCATGAGTGGTGCAATTTACTGTATAAGAGTTTAATATCATTGAAAAATAAATAGTATAAAATGACTGCATTCCATCAATCACTACGAACAGATTAGCACACAAGCACTAATTCAGCACTAGTAATGTTAGTCATAGCTGGCTTCCAGAACCCAGAACAATGTCATCAGAATGCAGAATGTGATGACATTCTTCAGAGAATTGGAGCATGCTACCCGCTGGATTGATAGAATTTTATTTTTGGTATTTTCTAAGACATGAGCAAAATATTAGAATGCAGATGCCTGCTTCTCATTGGGGAACAACAGCAAGCAGATTTGTTCTGTTTTTTCCACAATTTGTAAGGTAAGGTGGTGCTTTAAACTTGAACTTTAGTAGGTAAGTGGAAATGACAGAACATAGGTATGTAAAGTAACACAAACAATGAAGGCAAAGGAGACCTATTTGCTATCCTATTAGCCCTCTCTAAAATCCTCAACAAATGTATTCACCAAGAAATGTATTCACTCTCAGCTTATGAAGCATATAACCACACACGACCTCCTCTCCAACACCCAAGACGGTTTCACGCCCAGTCACAGAACTACTACTGCCCTCCTCAACTTCATCAACATGGTAAACCAATACAGAAATGAAGGAAATCTTGTTCTTTCACTTTTCCTTAACCTTTCCAAAGCATTTCACACAGTGTCCCACCAAAAGCTCCTCTCTGAACTTGCAACGCTAGGTCTCGCTTACCCCTCCCTCTCCTGGTTTCATAGTTATTTATGCAATCATCAGCAGGCAACTAAATGGCAACAAAACCTTTCAGCATTTCAACCATCTCTGTCGGTATTCCCCAAGGATCAATACTAGCCCCCTTCCATTTAACGTTTCTATAAATAAAATTCATACCGCTACAACACTTGCCACTGTCGTACAATATGCTGATGATTCAGCCCTTATCTTCTCTGCCCCATCCGTAACACAGTTACAGGAAATCACTCAAAAACCATTCGCTGACACTGAAATATGGCTGAAAAATCATAACTTTCTGAAAACAAACTTATTCTACTTACTCCAAAACAACATCGTAACTAGAAATGCACATTTCATATTACCTCAAGTAATAACACAAAAATAGAAACCATAAGCCAAACTAAACTACTCGGAGTCATAATAGATGACAACCTCAATTTGATCACCACATACTATCAAGAAAACTCACAAAAAATCTAATCCCTCTGTAGGGCCAAACACTACCGGACGCATCAAGCAAGGATTACTTTAGTAGCAACTTATCTCTTTCCTTATCTATTATACGCTTCACCTATTTTTACAAATATCAACACTACATATAAAACTAAGTTAGCCTACTGCTACTACAAAATAGTTAAATCTGCAATCAACCAACCTTATAAAACACACCACTGCCTTGCATTAAAGCAATTAAACTGGTTAGAACTTCCAAACCAGATGACAAAGTCGCAACTAATCATTTTCCATAGCCTATTGTTCTCTCCAGACAAATGCCCATCATGACTAAACACTCTGCTGTACTGTCCACCCACTAGTGTCCTTTGCTCTAGCTATAAACTCTTACTGTGTATCAGTAAGGCATTCAGCACTGCTGGAGACTCTCTCTACTCTCCTTATGTGTCAAAACTCTGGAATGAAATCCCCACACAGTTAAAACAGATAGAAAACTTAAATAGTTTCAAAGCTTTGCTTAAACAGCACCTGTGCCAAAGATGGCTCTGTTGTTCCTGCTCACCTGGCTACCTTTACTCGGATTACTTTTTTCCAACTCATGGGCCACTTTGCTTACCAGTTATACCTTACTGCTCCTCCTGATATTGCACTTATTTCCTTAACTCTTACTCTTCCTCCCTCTCTCACACACCACTACTAACTACGATTCCTCCTCTGTCCCTTTATCCCCCTGCTCATTTCCATAACTGTGCCTTTCAAATCTCTATTATAAAATTTTAAGCTACATTATTACTTGTCTGCCTGCAAATTATTAGTAAACTCAAATCTTCCATCTCCAACATAGTGTCCTACTTCAACCCCAATCATCACCTTCGTACTTCCAGCAAACACCTCATTGACATATATAAACCCAATAAAAATATAGGAAAGTCCCTCTGCAAATACTCTGCTACACATGCTTGGAACTCACTCCCTCAAAACATAAGAAACATTCATCCTTTCATCAAAAACACCTGTTCAAAAAGAACTTCAAACTTTTCTTTAGAGTATATGGTCCTGCCCTTGTCTAACCCCCACTTGATCTAGCCTCTTCTCTTCTCAACTTTAACTCCTTTTACCTATTCTATTTTTACTTCCTTGTACTTGCCTCACCTTTATACCTCCCTCTCCCCTCGCCTCCATAGTATATATATTCATAGATATCATTGTTAAAAAAAAAAGAAAAAAGTTGATTGAATGGTTTATCTATTTGTATGTACTTCATATGTGATATTCTCTACTCTACCCGACTCTATGTACAGATATTCTCTAACTGTTGATTTTCTTATTATGTTTCATGGTGGTTTTACTTTTTTACTCTTATTTTTACTTTTGATTTGATTTTTATTGTAAAAAATATGTAACACTTCTGGAGCTTTTCTCCTCAGGTCTCCACTGAAAATGGGCCCCTGGCTCAGTTGGACTAACCTGGTTAACAAATGTCAATAAATAAATAAAATAAATAAATATGTTATTTCTCTATTCGATAATTAGCCAATTTCTGTTAATTTCTCGCACTCTCTGTTTTGTGTTAAAATGTTATATTCATGTAAGAAATATTTAAAAATCATGTAAATAAGCTCATGTATAGATGTTTTTATCCTGCAATTAAAAATGTACATCATGAGCCGGATTTACGAATGCTTGCACGGAGTCTAAGATTAGTGTAAGATGGCAGACAACCAATATGTCTGCCGAGCGATCCAGCAACAGCCAGCAGGGGCATGCATGAGAGCTTCTAAAGCTACTCTTGCACGGACAGTGTTATGGTATGCAAATTACCTCATTTGCTGCTGAAAGCTATGCAAATGAGGTAAATTTGCAATACAGGAAACACTAACCTGTCCGTGTAAGAGTAGTGTTATTTGCAGAAATGTACTCCGTTGGTAACGGAGTACCGTTCTGCAAATAGCTAAACGGACAAACTGCCAAGGTCTTTGCATGTAGGTCAAAGGAGGTTCCCTCTACTCATCAGTCATCAGACCTGTCAGAGAGTACAACAATACACTTGCAATGAATCTGACTAGGCACCTTCAGCAGCTGGAAAGACCACTGAAGTACCTCAACAAGAGGATTACTGGCCTCAAACAGTTGCCCCATGCAACAAGACTGAATTTAACTCAATCAGTACTCTGTTGCATACTGCCTACTCAGGAGATCTCTGCCCAACAGACAGGTCCATGTCCAATGCAGAACTGATGTACATGCACTATCTGAAGTAAACCCAAGCTCACTGTACCACATGCTCTAGGGATATCATCATCACAGCATTAAATTGAACATGTTGGAGGGATACATTACTAACTCACAGACTTCCCTTGCTTTGGAACAGGCTCCCAACTGACATTAAGCTGAGTCCCTCACTGACACTCTTCCAGAGGAGCCTTGATGAGTGTATGTGAAACTGAACTGTCACACTATGGATCACTTCATCAGCTGTACTACACAGAGGCCTAGGGAACTAACTCCATGGGTGGTGATAGCTGCACACTCCGGCCATACTAATATATGCCTTCAGGCAGATAGCCTATTACCTACCTATGTACCTATATATATATATATATATATATATATATATATATATATATATATAGGGGGGACACAGTATAATAAGCCAAAGATGGATGGGCAAAGATATGTGTAAGAGGGTGACCATGACAGGGAGCCATCCAGGACTGTCCTACCCAGCACACATCCCAATGGCATGAAAGACATGAGGTGCACATCTCTCCCACTGTACATAACAGCCACTAGTATCTGTAAGCATTACAGTGTATGTGGTCCATGTGCTTGCTGTACAAAATGACTGTACAATGAAGTACACATCTACTATCTGTAGACATGTACCTGTCACATAGGTTCATAGGTATGTAGTAGACTATCTCCACAAAGGCATATATCAGCCTATGCAAGTTGTGCAGCTTTCACCACACCATTGGGTAGTCTCCCAAGGCCTAGTTTTAATAGTTAGTACCCTAAGCCCCTTTCTAGTGGGGCTGCTGATGTGATGCCTGGCATGAATTGTCTGTTTCCCATCCACTCATCAAGGTTCCATTTGAAGAGTGTCAGCGAGGGGTTCTGTCTGATGTACACTGGGACTCTGTTCCACAGTAAGGCAAGTGTCTGGGATGGTACTCTATCCCACCAGCATGTTGTATTCATCATTGTGATGAGGTTCATATCCCTTGAATGTGTAGGGTGACTCAATGGTGTTATCTGTAGATGGAGCATGTTCAACAGTTATGTGTTGGACATGGCTCTGTATGTTAGGCAGAGTGTGCCTCTGAGTAGGCGGTACGCAACGAAGAACAGATTTAGTTTTACCAGATGTGTTGCATAACACAACTATTTGAGGCCAGTAATCCCCTTGGTGAGGTACCTATGTGGTCTCTACAGCTGCTGAATATGCTAAGTCGAGTACATCCAAAATGATGCACTGTACTCAATGATGGGTCTGATGACGTAAGAGTAGAGTGCCAACACTACCTCTCTAGATCCTGATGCAAAATCTTTGTTGATTAGGTGGGCCACATAGGATCTCCCAATCACTTTGGCAACATGGTTGTCAAAGGAAAGATGACTATCTACTTGTGTCCCCAGATCCCTTATCACCTTGTCATTTTTAAGGAGGTAACACCTATGTGGTAGTTTATGGGTATTTTTTTCAACAAAGAGGATCGCTATGCATTCCTCCACAGTGAGCTTGAGGCCATGATTCTGACACCACACATCTGTCTCATAGAGTCCCTTCTGGAGAATATGTCTGTCTTCCGGGGATTCTATTATGGCAAACACTTTACAGTTCCCAGCAAACTTAGTCAACCACAACCCTCTTGTGTTAGCATGTACATTTGAGAAGTCTATACCAAACAGGAGGGACCCCAGGACTGAACCCTGAGGGACACCAGTTGTTACCGGTGTAGAGTCTGACATATAGCCAGCAACTCTTAATACGTGGGATCTATCTATGAGCCAGTTTGCAATCCATCTTGTGATATATGGATTCATGTCCAGGTTGGTGAGTTCATCTATGATACCTGACTGGGGAATGGTGTCAAAGGCCTTAGCGAGGTATAGGTAGGCTGTGTTGAGCTCATTTCAATCATCTGTTGCCTGGGTAACTGTCAAAGAAATCCTCCCAGTTCAGGAGGCGTGGTCTGCATTTGACAAAGCCAAACTGGGTGTGCTCAACTGTATGAAGGTTCCCAATCTCTGTATTGTTGACTTCCATTATGATTGGCTCCATTGCCTTGCAGAACACACTCTTCAGGCTCATAGAGCATGAATGCCAAGGGGTTTTTGTGGCCCCACCCCTGTGGAGTGTGAAGAACGTTGCTATGCAACATTCTATGGGTACATATCCTGTAGAGAGCATTTAGAGAGAGGTGTAGGTATCCTTGATGAATATGGATACATCCTCACCTTATGTGCTATGATTCAGGTTCTAATGCTGGAAGGTATGGAATGAGTAGTATCCTGGTAGTGCTGGTGTTCTGCATGAACCAAAAAGAAAAAATAAAACTGAAGACCACTTCTTATTGCTGGTGTGCTGTCTGGAGCCTTGAACTAGGTTTCTGTTACTGCACAGATATCAATATTCTCCATAATGAGAAGTGCCTCGAGTGTGTGCATCTGGAGGCGGAGACTTCTGGCAATGAGTAGCATTTAGCTCACTTTGTGGTTATTTGTGTTGGTTATGGGGTTTGGTTTGTCCTGCGTGACAGGTGTTCCATACCTGAAGTCAGCGCCTCATTGGTCCCATCTGAGCATAAGCTAATTACCCTACATATCCACATTCTGGACCCACACCCCCATTAAGGAAACCATGTTAAAAATGTCTCCAAAGTCAACTTCATGCTTCTTAAGACAGAAGTGCTGAACTGCAGGGCACGCATGCAGATGGACAATACAGTTACAACTACTGAATCCTTTATAATTGCACTTTATAAGCACTTACATGACTGCATGCATCGTGCTATCCCAAACAGAACCAAGACGCTATCCTCCAAGAAAAGGAAGCCAATCTGGTGTTCCTCTGCCATAAACAAACTGCACAACAGAAGGAAGAAACTGTTGCAAAAGAGGGTAAAATCCCATGAGTGGAGGAGCTCCATGGTCAACATCAGTAAGAAGCTGTGATCCCTGATGAAATCCTCCAAAGCTAGTTATGAAAACAAAATTGACACTGATTCTAAAGACAACCACAAAGCATTCTATAGCTATGTCAAGAATCTCAATGGCAACACTCAGATCTGCTCTGAGTTACAGCACAATGGCACTAAATATGCAGACCCAACTGATATTGCCAATATCCTGGCAGATAGGATCAGTGCTAACTTTACCCCCCTCTCACCTATGAAAGAGCATGTCTCTATAACGGAAGACTGAAAAGTTGCTGTCATCACGGCTGCACAGGTAAAAAACACTCTCCAAAGCCAGGAACACAGCATCCATGGGACTAGATAACATCCTAGGCTGTGTTCTACACAAATTACAGAATGAACAGGCACCACACCTATGTACCATGTTCAGTCATAGCCTCACCTCAGGCTTTGTGCCTGCTGAATGGTGCACAGCGACGGTTTTCCCACTACACAAGGGGGTAGCCACCACGGGCCCCAGGAACTAGCGCCCCATTAGCCTGATGAGCCTGCTCTGCAAGACCATGGAATGTATCATCATATAACTTATAAAAAAAGACATTGGTAATCTCCAAACTCTGGAGCACAACCATGTTGGGTTTGTAAAAGGCAGATCATGTCTCCTAAACCTGATAGATGTCATTAAAGCAGTCACCAGAACCGTAGACAAGGGTAAGGTGGTTCACACAGCCTATGTAGATCTTGCCACGGCTTTCAACACCATCCCCCGCTCTGGAATCATACATAAACTTACTAAACTAGGTATAGATCGCTATGTCACAAGATGGGTTGCCAACTGGTTCACTGACAGAACACACACTGTGAAAGTAGCCAACTCCAAGTACGACTTTGGACCAGTGACGAGTGCAGTCCCACAGGGTCCAGTCCTGGGTCCTGTCCTGTTTTGTATCTACTTCCCTGAAGTAAACATTAACATGGAAGGTCTCTGGCTAATGAAGTTTCCAGATGACTGCAAACTAGGAGCCATAATTGAAACTACTAAAGATGTGGACATCCTACAAAAGGGCCTCACTGAGACAGATGCCTGGTGTCAAACCCATGGCCTCAAGCTCACTGCCAAAAAGTGCATTGTCATCCCCTTTGGTAAAAACTCTGTAGCCATGAACTACAACATAGGCGGTAGTATACTTAACACTGAAAGTGTGATAAGAGACCTGGCATCACAGGTGGACACTGGACACACCTGTGATAATCACATCCCCACAGTAGTCGGAAATCCTTCTATGTGGCACACCTCATCACAAAAGGTGTCTCATTCAGAATAGAAGAGGACATTGTTCCCCTCTACTCATCACTCACTCGATCCATAATAGAGTACAACATCCCTTTTGCTATGTACCTCACAAGACATCTACAACAACTGGAAAGCCTGCAGAAATACCTCACAAAGAGGATTAGCGGCCTGAAATGCATGCCATACACAGACCGTCTCAAAATGCTCCAGCTGTACTCTCTCGCATATCGCCTACTCAGAGGTAATCTCTGCCTAACATACAAAGCTATGTCAAACACAGAGCTGTTGGACATGCTCCACATAAAACATTCACAATCCCACTGATCTTTGGCCCCAAAACCCAGAGTGAAATATAAAAGGAAGGGGTGTATCCATTTACCTTATGGATACCCACACCTTCAGGTTAGTGGCACAGCATGAGGCCTTGGAGACCATGCAAGTGCAACTAACATTGGGCAAAGCTGCTTATCAGATTGTAGCCTGCTACAGATCACCTACCTTGTCTCAGGAACCTCACTCAGTATTCCTGAGAACACTGGAAAATATAAAGGTCCTACCAAACACCATTATATGAGGAGATTACAACTACACAAACATTGACTGGGAGAATTACTCGTGTACAACATCCTTTGCCCAATGCTTCCTAGAGTTTAAAAACTCAAATGCCCTGGAACAGCTGGTCACCATGCCCACTAGAGGTGACAGCATACTGGACCTGATCATCACCAACATGGGTTACCAATGTTCCACACCAGAGATAAACCCCTCACTGGTAATATCAGACCATAAAGTAATCACACTGGACATCCACATCCCCCCCCCAGTCAAGGAAACCACTGTGAAGAAATTTTCAAAAGCAAACTGCACACTTCCCAAGACCAAAGTGGAAAGTTCCAAAGCCCCCTTGCTATAGGACAATGCTATACAATCTGCAGAATCATTTACAAGTGCATTCTATGAGCATCTACAGGGACGCATGGATTGAGACATCCCAAATAAAAACAAGATGCACTCCTCCAAAAAGAAGAAACCAATCCGGTGGTCATTGCCCATAAATAAGCTATACAACAGAAGGAGGAAACTAACATATGATAGAGCAAACTTTACAAAAGGAAAGGCATCACTGATCATTATTAGGAAGAAACAATGATCGCTCATAAAATAATCCAAGGCCAGTTTCTAAAGACAAATTGCCAAGGAATCTAAGAACAACAATCACAAAGCCTTCGTTAGCTATACCAAACATTTAGGTGGCAACTCTCAAATATGCTGTCAGCTATTGCAAAATGGCAAAAAATACACTGAACCAACTGACATTGCCCACATCCTGGGGGACAAGTTCAGTGCAAACTTCACCCCCCACTCACCCCCAAAAGGGCCTGTGTCCATCCCAGAAGAATGCAGAGCCCCAGACTGCATGACATGCAGGTAAAAACAGCCCTCTCCAAAGCTAAGAACACAACATCAATGGGACTGGATGGTGTCCCAGGCTGCATCTTACACCAGCCCCAAAAGGAACTACACCCTCACCTACATTCACTGTCCAGACTCAACCTTACCACAGGCTATGTACCCAAAGAATGGCATACAGCAACAGTCATCCAGCTCCACAAAGGTGGTGCCACAACAGAACCTGGAAACTATTGCCCTATAGGCCTACTCAGCCTGGTCTGCAAAGCTATGGAGCAAATTATCATGGAACCCATAAACAGAGACATTGGGAACCTCCAGACACTGGACTCTACCCAATTTGGCTTTGTTAAAGGCAGATCCTGCCTCCTAAACCTAGTTGACTTTTTTGAAACAGTTACCAAGGACATAGATGGAGGTGAAAGTAGTCCACACAGCCCACCTGGACCTCACTAAGGCCTTTGACACCATTCCCCACTCTGGCATCATGGACAAGCTTACCAGATTGAACATTAACCCCTATGTCACAGGATGTGTGGCCAACTGGCTCACAGATCAAACACACATGGTCAGAGTTGCCGGTGCCATGTCCGACTCTAAACCAGTCACAAGTGGCATCCCACAGGTCTTGATCCTGGGACCCCACCTGTTCAGTAGATACTGCTCAGGTACAGGCAAGCACGGGAGGAGTATGGCTGACCAAGTTTGCAGATGACTGCTAACTGTGGTCCATAATCGACTCTATGGCTGACACAGACATCCTCCAGAAGGGTCTTATAGAGACAGATACCTGGTGTCAAAACAATGCCCTCAAGCAGAATGCCAAAAAATGCACAGTCATCCTCTTTGGATAAAACAAAGTGCCCACAAATTACCACATAGGTGGTAATCCAGTATGTACGGACAATGTAATTATGGACCTGGGGACCCAGGTAGATAGTAAACTCTCCTTTGATGATCACATTACCAAAGTGTTTAGAAATTCCTTCTATGTAGCCCACCTAATGTCACCTAATGTAACCCACTTTGTCACGTCTGATGATGTCACCATCCTACAAATATACCTGTGGAAAGGAGAACTCCTAGTAATGTGTATAGCGTGTCATGTAAATGTGTACTGCTCTAGTATCATAAAATAGTTAGGTAGGGGTTTGAATCCTGCACTTGCCAACTGTATGAGAGTGTGTGCATCTCCTTGGAGAGGAGCAACCTTTTTGAAGACTACTGAAACACCTTAAAAGTGGTATACTCATCTTTGTCAAGTCTGATGATGTCACCATCCTACAAATATACCTGTGGAAAGAAGAACTCCCAGTAATGTGTACAGTGCGTCGTGTAAATGCGTACTGCTCTAGTATCATTAAGTAGTTAGGTAGGGGTTTGAATCCTGCACTTGGTGACTGCGTGTGTGTACGACACTGCTGGTCAATGTGTCATTGGTTTTGCTTTTACTACTGTATGACATATCTCAATGACAACAGTATGTGCATTACACATATCAGGTAACTGTGTGGCAAATACATATACATACATGTGACCTCAATTATTTCATAGGTGGGAACCCTGCTTTTTCCATGAACACATCTGTTATCTTTGCCCGAGTGTGCTGCCGCTTTCCAGACCTTAGGTCACATCTGTATGCTTGTGACAAGCCTAGCCACTGCAGTGATCCCTGGCCTACGTCATCCATTTCACATACATTCATTACGGTTTCTATTGTGAGTGAGGGTTTATGCCTGAGGTATATTTGAAATCTGTTCAAAAGCAGCAAAGTCTGTCAAAGATGGCTGTTTATTATAGGTGTGCAACAACCTTTGTGGATATGCATGCAGACCCCTTATTGCTTATGTGACCCACAGAGGGATTTCGAAAACCCTTTGGAAATGTGATTAAAGGAGAGATGACTTAACACATGGTTCTATGTATACATCGGTACCTGTTCCACATTTTGGAGGCTACTACCTATGTGGTACTCTGGGGATACTATGTTTTGTAAAAGTGGATGACTATGCTTTATTTGGCTTATAGCTTTACAGCATGGGTTTGACACCAGGTATTTGTCTGTATGATACCTTTTGGAGGATGTGTGTGTCATCTGGAGAATGCATTATAGCCTACAGTATGCATTGCCAGACATGGCCAGACATATCCCTACTGTGCTTGCTTGTACCTAAGAAAGCTATATGCCAAACAGGAGTGGTCCCAGGATTGAGTGCAGGCGAATACCACTTGTTACTGGCATAGAATAGTACTTGAAGGCTGCAAATGTTACCGTGTGTCCTACATCTGTGTGTCAGTTGTCAAGCCATCATCTAACAATTGTTTATGGGCAGGCTGTTGAGGTTATGTATACTACCAGAATGCAAACCAATGACAGATAGTAGCAACAGTATCACCCAGAGCACAGTGTCAAACCGTATCATACACACACGTGTACTCAAGTTCCAAAATGTGTGTAGTACAATGCATACTGGCCACCAATAGAAACTATGGAGTGTTAACACTGTCAAATACAGGGCATGTCACCCTGCCCATGTGTCCAATATGCACGTACATGCAAACAGTGCACCTCAACCATATTCACAAATGTACACCTGCAAATCTGTGCTGCACACATCCCACACTTACTGTCCACTCTATAACACATGCTGACAAAACTACACACATCAGCCAAGTGGCACATGGGCAGACAAAACACAATTGGAATAAACACTGGTGTAAACAATACTACATTGATAATTATAGCTTTAATGCATCATGCCTGCTCAGCTACACCTTCAAGGATATCATTACACTTTACTGCTGACAACATGCTACACATTAAAACATTGCTATACTGTAATAAAGTCACCCTGTGCATCAACACCATGTTAGCCTGTTCCTGCATCAATGTTACAAATGACAAGAGGTGGCACAGGTTTCATCATATGCACAGGGTGTGTTGTTGGTTTGCCAGAGGCCTACATTGAGCCATACAGTCGACATGTGTGTGTTAGTGTGTGTGTGAGGGCCAAGAGTACTGTTATGGGCCAATGTGGATGTAATGTGTATGGGTATGTGTGTGCCCTAGGTGTCTGGTTTATGTGTGTGTGTGTCTGTATGCACACAGTTCCACCATGTGGCTGCCATATACGGGGATTTGTGGGACAGCTACAGATTGTACCTGGCAGGCTTTACAGATCACCATCTCTGGCCATGGATACGGGACCTGTGCCTGGCAGGGGTGCTACAGACAGTATCAGGTACTAATCCAGACTGGGTACTATCCTCAGAGGTTGACATATGTCCACTGGATCCAGGTCCCTGCTGGGAATGGCCAGAGCCACGTGGTCTTCTAGGACGGTCTATGGACAGCCCCCCCAACATTGCTGGGGCTGGTACTGGTACTACAGGAGCAGCTATGACTTGATGGACGTCCACAGTGACTGCCAGCTAATGATGTTGCTGGCATACGTCCATGTCGACGTCTCAACTGTCCCGCACTGTCCTGACACATGGACATGACATTGTGGAGGACATCTAATGTCTCACCCTAACTTCTATCAATGACCTCAGTGTAATTACATATGGCAC
This sequence comes from Protopterus annectens, assembly GCF_019279795.1. NCBI lineage: Eukaryota > Metazoa > Chordata > Ceratodontiformes > Protopteridae > Protopterus > Protopterus annectens. Next base: position 1,661,669,100 of record NC_056729.1, read on the forward strand.
CTGCTAGGTCATGGATACTGACATTTACAGAGGTGGTATGAGCCCTCTGTGCCCTTAGTCCCTGTCCGGTGTACCACTCCATACATGCCTGTGCCTCCATGACAGTCTGGAACATGCGTGTGGTTGTAAGAGTTGTGGCATGTCTGCCAGGGGCATGATGACCAGCAGTGCTCTGACGAGAACCTTGGCTATGGCTGCTGTGTCCTGATGCATGTGCCATAGATACCACACTGTCCTGCCCAGTGCCGACTGTACACTGTCCCTCTGCTAAGGGCATTGGTGATGATGGATGTACAGGCAGTATGCCTGTGTGCATGGATGAGGTGGAGACTTGTGTACTGTCAACTGGTGGCCCAACAACAGACCCTGACAAACCTGCCTGTGCCTCAACACACCTATCCTCATTATCACTATCTGTGTCAGTGACATCAGGTTCCCTGCTGCACTGAACCAGCCCCACCTCAGCACCTGTGAGAGGAAAATAGGAAACACACTTTAAGACCTGTACATGATGTCAGACCACATGCACACATGCACATGCACACATGCACATGCACACATGCACACACACAAATACACTCCTCACTAAAGCAGGCACACACACACACACACACACACACACACACACACACACACACACACACACACACACACACACACACCAGCAATCTCAGAACATACTCAATAGCAGTTGATGGTGGGGTACAGTATCACAAGCAAAACAGTTATATCACACATGTCAGCATGCAGGACATGTGTTGCTCAACAGCATGCAGTGCAAGTGTAGACAGTCCTTGTTACTAACAGTATGCATGGCTTTGATGCATGTGTTTTCTTGTTCGGTGATTGGCCTCCCCCTGGAACGCAATGCATACATGGACACAACATTGCTGTGCAAGTATTCAAAACTCTGTAATGTACTGTGCACCATCACTCACAGGTCTACATACCATGGCTGGATGTGTATCTGTGTGTCACATAGATATCCAATTCTGATTAGAGCCTCTGTGTCTTTAGCAAATAATTGTGGACACAGTTTTAGCTCATGCATGATGTGTATACACACAAGATCAGTGGTGCCTGTATAACTGATGGAATACCATTGGTCCACATACCCAATGTACAGTAGTTATGGTGAGTGTAGATCATATTGTGGACATGCCAGAGTCATCCATGACATGGCATGCTAAAACACAACTGCAAATTTAAACATCACACATACCCAATGTGTGTCATATGACCTAGTCACTCAATAGCATCACAATACATATATGTGTCAGTTGTGCAAATGATGATTGGTATGCATATTGTTTAGTGGTGCATATGTTTGCACACACACAACATTGAGGTGTATAGCAATGAAAGCTATGTGTAGTACTGTGGTTACAATAACTGGATGGGGTGTCGTGCCATAAGCCATCATCATTAAGCATCATGTCACTCAAGGCTACAAATGTGTCTCAAACCAGCACCTATCATGCTGTACCAGAACTGCACCACCATGGCTACATTCACCATTTCACAACCAGTTCTTACATGGGTTTGTAAGGAGGCCAATAAGGAGCATTCCCTAACTTGAATGTGTTGTGTGTTGCAGAGTGTTTCACTGCCCCATGATAGGCCTCTACCCCTCAGGTATATTGTGTGTGCTGTGTGGATGACAGTTGGGATACTGGAGTGTGAATTTACAGAAGGTTTGTGAATCCTTCATGTGTAGCATGTTAACATGTTCTGTGTATGACATAGTTGTGCATGTTATGTGCATGTTGTGTATCGACTCTGCCTATCCAATGGTCACTACAGTGTAGCCACATTTGTTTGAGATGGTCTATGTATTGCATGTGTTTGAGGCAGCTAATCACATTAGTGAGATGTGTGTGGTCTCACAGCAAACATGCACAACATGCATTATGGTTAGGTGTGTTACATGTATACATGGCCTACACCTTAACTATGACATGCACTTTTTATTTGCAATAATAAATGTAGAACACACTCACCAGCATCTGTCTGCTGCTTTGCTGTCACACCAGAGGGACCTACATAGATATGAGGCAGTCAGTGGCGACAACTGTGGCATTGCTACTGTGGGTTTGCAATCTTACAGTAGAACAACAGTTTATACTCACAGGCCTACAGATTATGTTCCAAATGATCAATATTGCACAACAACAGGCTCCACATCTTCTAACTACACAGTACACATCTTCACATATGCATGATCTACCAATAGAGATAACAGTAATCTACAGATATGCCATGTTACCTACATGCTCCATGTGTTCTTGCTGGGTGGCTCCAACCTCCATCATGGTAAATGTCTGCTGCTGCTGTTGTTGGGCAGGTGCCACCAGGCTCAGGAGCAGCTCCTCCACTCTCGTGAGGGGGGTGGATGTTAACCCACCACCTGTTGCAAGCTGTTGTCTCCATACATCAGAAGCACGCTGACGGACATGTCTAAGTAGATCACTGCAGTGGTGGCGTACCTGCTCATATGTCCGGTTATGCAGGCCTACCTTGTTTAGCCTCCGGACAACATCTTGCCACATTGCAGTACGCTCCTGCTGGTCTTGGCTGGTTCTGGAGAATAGTAGGCTGTAGTGTTGAATCAAACAGCTGGTAAGAATCTCATCTTCAGCACTACTGTAGCTAGGATTTCTACGGTGTGCCATGATCCCTGGAAGACATAAAGAAAAAATATGTCTGAGCAAGTCATATGGCACATTTAACATTATACAGTACAGATATCACTGAACTGCCATATATAGCAACCTATTAGCTGACTGAGATTAAACACTTTCAATACCACTTATCAGTGCTCACCCCACAACTGCTTGAAAGTGCCTGGCACGTTCTATATAATAAACCATGTTCTGCACAGCAACAAAATAAAATCACTATATAAGACTATACAAGAGTACCTGGCACACTGTATGCAACACAATGCACCACCTAGCCACAGCAGATATAGATCAAGCCAATTCATAAAGAAATATGTCATCCATCGCAATGTTTATAAGGTCCAGTTACAGTATTACCATTATACCACACAACTTGTTGACGGCAAACCCGTGGCCAAAATATGTGCACAATTGTGAATATAGGTGGCATACTGCTGTAGTAAACTATAAATGGTGCTAGATACGCAGTTATATGCTGTAACACACATATGACAGAGGACATATTACAGGCATACCCACACACACATCAGACATAATTACAAGACACAAAGTTATGGCAACCCAGATAAGCTTTACATGTGTACCATACAGTACTGTGTGTCAGTACTTACAAAACTTTAAGCTTGAGGAATGTAATCTGTGATGACTACAGGGACCACACAAAACAGTGGTTCCAAGCAATGTGGACATACACCATACTTTGCTGTTTAGGCCCAGAGCTTCAAATACTACTACAGTACATACAGGATTTGGATTCAACATCAGTACCAATCAATAAGCATACATGTAGTGCTTTAGCCTCCAATGACACACCCCAGTTAACCCCAAGGGACTACATCAGACTGTATGCCATAGTGCTTTATCTGCCTAGCAACAGCATACACAGCTTTTGCTGGGATCAAAGCAAGGACCCATAATACCGTGACAGAAACAGTTTCCCACTAATCTATCCCACAAATACACATCTTTGACATATTCACCAACGCATTGACCATCACACTCAGTCAACTTTACATAGAATCTATTGCAACAAGTAGATGTGGGTGTGTATGAGTATATATGACTATCTCTATATACATACATATATATATATATATACATATACACATCCATTGGTGTACATATACATATACATAAAGGCACATATACAGTCCACCTTTCATGGTGGGAATATCAATTATACAAAGGATGTGAGGTATACAATAATGTAATAATATCGCACAGTCTTGTGAGAAATGCATTGAAAGTGTTCACAGCCCAGGTAGCTTTAGCAGGCCTCACTGGCTGCAACTTTGCAAATTGAACAAAACACCCACAGTGTTTAACCGCCACATGTCATATACCAGCACTGTATGCTGTCTTGTTTGTAACACACAAAAACCTACATACAAATATGCACATAACAACCTTCACCAACATATATATATGTCCACCCTTCACAAACAGTTGAAATATGTCCCTTGCTCTATGCACATATACAGATGTTAATATATATGACACATATATATCTCTCCGTATGTGCGTGCCGCACACACACAAGGTCCACACTGTTGTAAGTCCCTGGACCTCACAGCTGAACTGTTGGGCTTTGCTGCAACATGAACAGGTGTCACATGTGAACACACAATAACATTAGAGGGGGTATATATAGCTCCAAATGCTAGATTAGCATACTAGCCTGGTACAGCAGTTGCCAATGCTAAGCTACACTTTAATATGACTATCATGCATGTGTTACTCTGTCACACCCATGTTTATATAAATGTTTGTGGTAATCCCCCAAACAGCCATTGGCCACGCTACTGTACAGAACACAGATAACATGGATCAGATGTTTGACATTTAATGCTGACCTACACATTTCACAGTTATGTTCCACTGCCCACAGGTACACACTGAATTTTTCATGGCAGTAGTTAAGCAGGACATCTGTGCATAGATACGTACTGCTGCCACATATGAATGGTTCACATTATGTAGAGTGCTCTTCAAAAACATCTACTACATGCCAGTAAATACATATCTGTTACACACCTTTCCTTTGTATGAGTTGGTATTATTTCTTTTTCCTTTTGCTTTTCACTGTCTCTCTCTCTCTCTCTGTCTCTCTCTCTGTCAGTCTCTGCAATAGAGTGATCGAGTTTGTTGGCAGCAATTACAGCCTGCTTTTATAGGTATTTGCACATGTGCATGTGATGGCCTCTGCACCAATTGGTGGCCACCATTTGCTAATTGCATGCAGCCTGCTGTGTGATAATTGCAGTAATCACTGTCATAGTAACCCAATGCTATAAATTGCTAACTCAGGTAGGCATGGCCCTTTCAGCTTTCCAAGATGGGGATCATGCTTGTTTGTTGTGGACATCGTTGTTTAAGGCAGAAGGTTGGTATAGTTCTTATATCTGAAGCCAGGGGTGTAGCCAGTGATTTAAATGTTGTACTCAGACCTGAATGTTGCTGCTTCCAGTACACACTTGTCAGTGTATAATTGTACTCACCCCTCAAAATGCTAACTCAAGATACATGGGTGTATGTACTTTCTTTTCTAATTGTACAATTAACTGCCATACAAAGCTAGTTATTGATATGCATTCCTTTGGCACATGAATTGTTTGTGAACTGCTATACTGTGAATATTAATTTACTCACTTCTGAACAGTTTGTGCTTTTTTAGTGTTGACATTAGCACAGGCTGCTCAAGAAAACTGGACAAATTTCAGTACTGAGTATGCCTACCTACATCCTTGGTAGACCCTGAACACACAGATATATTCTACATTTGGGTAGGGGTGCAGAAGTACAGAGAGCATTATGTATAATTGTGTGAATTTTATCTTGCTGGACTTAAAGGGTTGCTGTGTACCTGTTAGTTTATCAAGGCATGTAGTCTGTCTGCATAGCTCCCAACTGTGGACCTATCCACATGGTAGCCAGAGGTTAGCCTGTTATTCTTTGTGCACCACACCAGTCTTTTCAGCACTTTAACAATGGCATTGTTACAGTTGGTTGCTACCAGTACATGGCTACATCCTTTTGTATTTCAATGTTGTACTCCTACATAAGGGTATGCTTCTGGAACACCTTCCAAAGCTATTTGCACAGTGTGTAACAGCAGAAAAGCTGATATGCCTGTGTGTTTCTGCCTCTGCCAGGCCTCTCAAACACTCAGGTACATATTTGAACAGACTCAGGGAAAAGTAGGTAAAAGTGAGGTACACATTTAAAATATTAGTGCCATTAAGTTGAGACTTTGAGAGAACCAGAGCATATGAATTAATACACCTTTTCTGAAGTACAAGCAGTGTATAACTCTTACTTATTGTCATTATTCATTAAGTGTAATTCACCACCTTTCTGGTCAACATCAATACTTTTCAGAGGGATTCAGAAGGACACAGCTAAAATTTGTTTCAAAATCAGGAACATCCCTGAAAATTAGGCACAGCTGGGAGGTATAGCCTCTGCCCTAATCAGATATGCCAGTGTTTGTCCTGCTATGATACTCTGTTGGGGTTGTAAAGTGCTGCTGTAACATTATTTCCTGCTAGAATGGCTGCTTCTCTTATCACAGTCATGTAATGCAATTTCACAACAACTGCTGGTAAAGATCCACAGAACAAGTTATGTGTTATGGCATTCCTCTTTTTCCTTTACATTCACTCACTCTGATGCATGATATATTTATTTCAGCACCAAGTTGTTGTATATCTACCATGGCTTAGTGGTACTTCATGCAGTGCAGTGTGCACAAGGTCCTGGGTTCGAGACTGACAGAGGTGCTTTATTTTGCTGCTGAGCAGAACAAAGGCCCTCAAATACAGAGTGACTAAGGCACTTTTAAGCAGTTGTAAGTGGGTTTGCGTGGGTTTGTGTGATGCTTAGCAATGCTTAGCTAAGCGCACACAAGCGCACACTCACGCAAACCCTCTAACTACTGCTTAAAAGTGCTTACTCAAGCAAACCCCTGCGCTAATTTCTTTGAAAGAAAAGAAAATGGGGAGATAAGAAAGTGGTGAAAAAGGGGCACAAAGAGGGAAAGACAGTAGGGAAAACAGCTCGGGATGTGCAGGACAGGTGTAGGGAAGGTCCATAGTTGCCCATTTCTTTAACAGCAACAGCTGTGCATATGCAATAAATTTGGAGGGAAATATGAAACCTTCCACCCTTGAGAGAGGGGTGAGGACAACAAAGTATGTTGTACTGCCAATTAAATTACATTTTATGTGTCCAGCGGACATGTGTGCAAAATGGGCAGCTATGTATGGGGCGTCATTTTTTTTTGGGAGCAGATTGCCCTTTTTTTTTTTTTTCAGGTGAGAGTGGAATGTGGGGTAGGGGAGCTAGGTATATTTGGGGAGGTAGGTTGGGGAGGTAAACAGACAAGACAAACAAGATGCATACAGGGGTGGAATATGACACATGTGGTGGGTGAACACCATTGACGGGGAAGGATTTTTGGAAATCGCAAGCCCATGAGCCCACAGATGGCAACAGTGGAACTGAGATTCCCACCCATGGGCAGTCACCACTGCATCTTCACAGCACAGAGGGTGGCTGTGCTGGGTGCTGCGTAGGAGGGGCAGGCTCACCCGTGAGTCACGGCACTCGTGCCTCAAGCTGGCATAGAGGATCAACGACAGAACGCTTGATCTCTCTACGCACCACAGCCCGGACCATTAGGAGGGTGATAGGTGGCCCTCCTCCACCCACGCTTGCACGGGAGGGACGAGCCCCATCCCTTGCAGCGCTTCCACCCGAAGGTGGCACAGGGCCAATGGAGGAGGAGGTCCCAGGCTGGGAACTGGACCTGCTGGTGCCAGGTGCCATCGCCAGCTGAGGTGGGACAGGTGGGTCCGCTGGGAACGGCCTTCCCATACGTTCTATGTTTTGGAGGATTTAATGAAAATATGGGTTAGTAGCAGTCAACAGCATTCTCAATTAGTTATAACAGCATGCAGAAGTATTCCCATTAACCCAACACACCAGAGTTCCAACAGTTGAACAGCAAGCATAACACATGCATATATGGAACAACAGTGGACATTACAACAGCATGCAGGTTTAATTGATGGCAACAGGCCACCAATATTGTGGTATTTAAACAGGGCACATGCATCGAGATAAATTTAGATATTTATAAACCAATAGGACATATGTCCCAACAAATGTTTTGAGATTAGACATACCCATTGAGGTGTGGAATTGCATTTTTTATGCACATACAGTAGGGTGGAAAAAGATAGCTCCATTAACAACTTATATATCCTTCTAGTTTACACTACATTCCTATTAACTGCAGTTATATGTCCCCTACATGTATTATTACACTACCCAATTGTCCTTAAATTGTGAAATGTGGTTTGCTAGATCTTTATATATATGAGCTGTATCTGACATACAAACTGTCCGGGATGCAGATGTTACTGCTACATATTTTGTGAGTTGCTCAGACACACTACTGCTGAGATGGTACACTGACAGCTCTACTTTCCTATAATTTTCTAGATATGTTCAGGTGAAATTATCAGTTATATGTTAACAGCTCCCTACATTTCTGGCAGCACACTGACATTTCTGGGGAACACAATACCAAGCTACTCATGTGCCAGATTAACCTGTACATGCTGGGCATGAACCAACAGTTGAGGACTGTAAATATGCTTAAAAGCTACTGGCACTCCCTTCATCCACTTTATATGGGCCTACCCAAGTGTGGGTTAACAGCGCTTAATACAACATAACTATTTCTATAATGCAAGAGTACAACAACATATTAAAGAAAATGACATAGACATACTCCAGGAATTATACCTTTATTAAAGACTTAAAACACTTTTCTCGAGGCTCTCATTTATTTCACATGACAGTACATGCAGAATAATTATTAAAGAATTATTATACCTTTATTTATTGGGTTAAAACACTTTTTTTCAGGCTCTCTCATTTACTTTATATAACAGTACATGCAGAATAATTACTAACCTGCCTGGTGGCACAGCCTTAGCAGCCTATCTGCATATGCTTGCTGGTTCGCAGCATGGACACCTGCAGCTGTGAAGTAAATGAAGTGATATTGAGACATACCTATCCATAGTATAGACTAGAATAGCAATTCTTACATACTTAATTCCATGGCTACTTACTCTGTAGTGGGACATTTTCCATCCCACGGGCTTCCTGGTTCCACTGGTCCAGTTGATCCTCCTTGCATATCTTCAGGTTTGAGTAGTGGTGTCTGACCTGCTCACCAGTCCGAGGGATGTCTGTAGCACTGGTGAGTTCATGACCTAGACGGTTCCAGGCTTCCGCTTTGTATTGGGTGCCCTGGTACTGGCCCCGCAGGAGTCTATCCTCATGATTATGGACAAGGAGCCAAACCATTACTTTTGACTCATCAGTGTCCCAACATTGCGCTCGAAATTGAGAGCCCTCTCCAGCACCAGCCATGCTGCCTGCAGATGGGAGCTACAACCAGTTATGACAAGTATTCCCACCTATGGAACTTAAATATGCCTCATTTACCACACTTATTTGTGATTGGCCAGTTTTGAAAAAAACTCAGCTGAAGGCACACCTGCTTAGCAATGGGTAAACGTCCATTGATATGTATGTGTGTGTTGAAAGTGCATGGTTATGAAATGCTGTCATGGCTTAGTGGTTCAGTACTGTGATTATGGTGCACAGTATCCCGGGTTCGCGCCCTGTCATTGCTTTTTATTTTACTACTGGCCAGACTGGCTAGGAGGTGTGGCTGTGTTTAGCCGACTTTGCTCAACTTTGCCCGACATTGCTCTACGTTGCTCGACGTTGTGCTGGTTAGCACGAAGCACAACTCTGCGCAAACATGTTTTGTTTGCGCTAGTTGGCGTGATGCTCAGCTATGCACAAAGCCATTGTGCTAGTTAACGCAGTGCTCAGCTACGAGCAATTACATTTAAATATGCTTAATACTGGTAAACTTTGCTTAGCACTGCTTCACATTGCTTAAGATATGTTACTTATGCATCCATCAGTATGCATAACCATTTCACCTTCTTATATATATATATATATATATATATATATAAAATTCGTTCACTAGTACATAGGCCATTTCAATGCTTTTTACAAAAATTTAAATGATATATGTCAGGAATTATTTTTATATACAGATTTCCAACAGAAAATAGAAGGGGGCATGGTGGGACTTGAACCGGGAATGCCTCTTCTTTGGGCGAAGGCTCTACCACTACGCTATCGCTATTTTGCTTAACTTGCATATAAGTTTCTTATTATCCTCTTCGGTGTCTAAACTGCTAACTGTACCTAAGCAATGGGCAAACCCGCGCAAACACGTGCAAATACAGGCAGCTATATCGGAAATAATAAAAAAAAAAAATGTTTACATTTTATAATTATACAGGGGTTTAGAATGTGGGGGAGTGTAGTGTTGGGTATGTACACATTTGAGCGGACTCGCTCATGTAAGTAGACATTTCCCGAGTGTCAGACTTGCAGGGGTGCGGATTTTTGGACTGCTCGGCAGTCCGACACGCTCCCTGCACTCGTGCACGCTCCGTGTTAGCCTTAGAGTTGAGGCAGCGCACCCTCATTAATATGCATGGTGCGCTGCTGTCTTATTCTTAGACTGGCGCTTCCGTGTAAGACTAATCTAGTCTTACATGGAGGATTAGAGAATCCTGGGACATGTGTAATGTAAATGTTGAGCTTTTCTCCCTGGGTCTCCATTGAAAATGGGTTTTGCACAGTCAATAAAGACAAGTAAATGAATAAATAAATAAATAAATAGAAGATAAATAATAAATAAATAAATGGCAACACACACGTGTACTATGTAAAGTAACACAAGCAATAATGGCAAAAGGAAATGACATCACACAGGTATACTATGTAAGCTAACACAAACAGTGAAGATGATGGGAAATGATACCACAACTGTGGCTTACAGCCACAAAAGTGAATATGTGTCATACTGCATGCACATAGCACGGAGTACCATATGTCATGAAAAAAGTGCACTCTCCTAGAGAGTGTTGGTGCATGTTAGTCTGAGCTGTCGTTGTTCACAAGAATTCACACACTGAATCACCAGTGCTCAAATAGAATCTACATATTTACAGGGAATCCACACAATCACTGTTTATTAAGAATTTGTTTGCTGTGTAAGTGGCACAGCAGGTAGCATACTCATCTTTGGTACAAAAGGTTGTGGGTTCTACTCCTGCACCAGGTAGATTGATAACTGACAATGCTGTATTCCTGAGTGTGCTGTCCATCAGATGAGACATCAAAACAAAGCCCCATCTGCTTGAGTTAGTGCTAGCTCAGGTTCATGTAAAATATCCCATGGCACCTATTGAAAGGAGTAGGGAAGTTCCCCAGTGCTCTACCCTGAAAATAGACCACCACCCTAGTGGGACTAACTCAGTCAACAAAGGGAAAAAAATCCACCCACTGAATTACTACTGTTTACAAGGAATCTGCACACTGAGTCACTACTGCTCACAGAAAATCAACACACTGAAGTGCTGTATGCACTGAGTCACCACTTTTCACAGGGAATTCACAGAATGCACTGTTAATACAGAATTCACAAACTGTAAAAAAGACTTTGAGTGAATGATTGAAACTCCTGACTGCTCCTCTGAGCAGATGTGTCTGTGACCTAGGAGATAAGGTGTATAAGCAGACACTTTGGCTATCACAGACAAAAGAAGAGCATGCAGATGCAGTAGTCTTGGTTCATAGACTGAGGGACATAACATTTTACAGGATAATGTGAATGACATCTGAGTGAATGACTACTGAGTAGTGCCTTATACTACAGATGTATGCTGTAGACCAGTGTGATAGCTGAAACTGCATATGACAGATACTGACATGTCAATTCTTGTATGCAGGCTACCACAATTCAACTTAACATTAATCTTCATAACCACAGTATGTTGTCAGCATTATCAGCATGAGTCTAATTTGTGTAGTGCAACACGTTCTACGTGCAGCAACAACTGCACTAACAAAATTCCTATAGTAGATGCATTTCCAAAGCACTGCGCACTATACACAACCACTTTCTGTAGCTGTCACAAAGTGATAACATGATCATATGTGTCAAGATTGTCATCATTAAGAAATGTGAGTGATATCCTAAGCAGCTGAAAGCCATTCTTTGTATTTCTATAAAGTGTATGGCATGGCATGTGTATCAGGATATTTGGAAAAGTACAACTATTAATGTGGATGTGCATGTGCTTGAGAGTGGGTTGTGCAATGGTTGTAATGGCTGGTTGTATGGTACACCTATTGTAAATGGGAGTTTTAGGTATCACTGTATTTGTGCAAGCTGTAGCAATGTGCATGTGAGTTGCTGTAATAAAATGTATAGTATATATACTGGGATACATGCTGAGTATTTGCAAATATCTCTGTAATTATGGAGATGGTTACAAAGCATGACACTCTGCGTGGGCCATAATAAAGGTCATATACCTACCTGCATGTATGCTGTACATGCCAAAACTCCATGCTGTAGATTGCATTTTGCAGCCATCACAGTGATGTGAATCGGTTGTACATCACATTTTCAATTGCAACTCATGTGATTGACATTTGTGCAAAAGTGACGATTCGCACTATGTAAACACGAATGCCACAATGTCGAAACTTGCAATAGCGAATGCAATACAGCATTTGCTGTTGTAAGGTTCAACATTGTGGTGCAGATTGCACTATAGTGGGGATCGGGAAATGCACCTTTTCCCTCTCTGCAATGCGCTCTCAGAATTTGTATATATAAGTAGGGGCCCCCCACATGGGGGGGGTGCAGGGGTGACTTTGCAGTCAGTACACTTCAAGATTTTTTGCGTTTGGTATTTTAAATTTTAGCTTCGATATTACTGCGATTTGTCATTGTGTATTATGGTGATATGATAGTAAACCATTTGAATCACCATGCATAGTGCAAGATGTTCAGTAGTGGGCATTGTAGTGCAGTACAGAATCATGCCTATTTATTTAAGGAAGGCAGATTGAATAGTAAGGTTTGCATATGTGATATCAAGAGGATTTTAGACTAAGTTTTATAAAAGAACAGAAAAATATAAAAAGCCATTGCACACAAACGGAATACACAGAATGTTATATTCAAAGTATGTAATACATACAAGCTTATAACTGACACGTGTGCCGTAATATGTCTTAAGTAATTAAATATCTTTAGTTTTCTAACATACACAAGGTATAGAACAAATGCATATCATGCACATATCTCCTGGGTCACACCCTCCCTTTACACGAACAGGCAGTACTACTCATTTAAGCTTAGTCTTTAACAGCTCTTGCAATTTTTGCTTCTCTAATGGTGTGAATGTCTGCAGATTGCATGTTTGGCATGGTTAGTTTAATAACTCTTGTAAAAGTGATCCTGGGGATTCAAGAAAGGGCCTAGCAAAAGGTCCTGTTCCAACAAAGATCTAATCTGACATTCAGAGACATGTTAGCTATGATGAGGTGAGACCTCATTACTGGCTAATTTACATATCTCTGAATCACAGTTGCTATGATGAAGTGCAGATCAGTAATAATCTGCACGTCATGATAGTACACTGTTGCTCATATAGGCATTGGCATTCCCCTAAAAGTCACTCCTCCGTACAGACAAAAGTACACATTCAAACACGCACGCACACACACACACACACACACACACACACACACACACACACACACACACACACACACACACACACACACACACATATACACACACACAAGTACATCCTGCAGTCTTGATGCCTGTCTCCTTGACTCATCTTCCCTCCCATGGTTCCCCCATCACCAGATCACCATAATAGGATAAGTGCCATTATGCCACACTTGTAGATGCTGTGGTGACTAGTGTGTCCCACCACTATTTGAGAACCATAATATTTTTTGTGCCATTAGGGCTGATTTGCACAGTCCCTGATGTCTACTGATTCCCGCCACCCTCAGTCCCTGTAGTGAGGGTCTATATTATGATGTTGAAACTTCAAAAGAGTGAATGCTCTTATATCAACACAGAATAACTGAAGCTCCTAAACCTTGAATGGCCAGAACAGCGATTTTTTCCCAGGGGAAAAAAATCGCTGGGCCAACAACAAAAAAATCTGCACACAAAATCAAGTGGGGGTCTTTGCCCCCCACAGCTCCCTACTTAAATATACCAACTCTGAGATCACATTACAGTGGAGGAAATGGCAAAGTCCCGACAATGGTCCAGTGATTTTTTTCCCCTGGGAAAAAAATCGTTGTTCTGGCCGTTCAAGATTTAGGATCTTCGGTTATTCTGTGTTGATGTAAGTGCGTTCACTCTTCTGAAGTTTTTACATCATAATATAGACCTCTTGTAGTGATTCCTGTGTCATAAAGGCATTTTAGTTACAAGTATCCTTCGTGAATAGTGTTTCCCCCATCTCCAATCTATGTACTGATGCTGGTGCCATAAAGGCACTTCATGGCCACATTATGTCTGGCGTCTAGAGACTCCCTCATCCTCTGACCCCTGCATACCACAGTCATGCCCTTCCATACCACAGTCAAGGTAGGTACATGGAGGGGCCAGCCATGCTGATCCATATGGTTGAGGGATTTCTTGAATCACTCGGCATGTAGATGCCTTCCTGGAGCAGGTCCAACAGAGAAAAGACATGGCTATGTCTCATTAGCATTCGGCAAAATAGCAGGGACAGCCCTACTCACTACTGCTGCATGTTTTCATACTAAAGGACCATGTTAGAGTGATTGATGAGTAACAAAAAGGTGTACACATTGTGGTACCTTCATGGCCCCCCTTCATATGTTTAGGGGGATTTAAGTCAAACTGATAATGCACCAAGGATATAGATAAATGCTTGATGTTGCCCAGCAGGTACACATTGTGGTACCTTCATGGCCCCCCTTCATGTGTTTAGGGGGATTTAAGTCAAACTGATAATGCACCAAGGATATAGATAAATGCTTGATGTTGCCCAGCAGGTACATTTTAGATGACGTGAGGAGTGTAGATAATTAAAAAATATCTAGCCAATCTAGTCAATCTAGTCACTAGCCAATCTAGTCACACCAAATTGATCCTTACAATCAGAAGACAAAAATCTCTTAGCTATCGCAAAACCCACAAGAAAACCGGGTCACTCTCTGTATTCATACTCTGCCGCTATACTTTGGAATTCACTACCTCTAGCTACCAGGCCTATGCTTGGCCTAACCCATTTCAAAGCATCTCTAAAAAATCATCTAAAAAATACATGGCCCTGCTCCTGCATAAAGCCTGCCTAATGCTCAGCTCTTCCTCTTCTTCCACACTAGCCTCTTCCTCCTCTTTTGTCACATTTCACTCTCTCACAGTATGCAAGATTGTAAGCCTCTCCTAACTACATTTCTGTTTCTATACCATATCCTTAAGCTGCTGCTCAGACTGTAATGCCTCTATTTCTTCTTAACTCTCTCGCTATCTTTCTGCATCACTAGCTTTCTGACTATTATTTTCCTAACTAAAACCAACATTTGATTTTTTCATGTACTATAACAGTCAATGTCATACAGTGCACTACCTACATAATATTTTTGGACAGGTCTATATTAGAACATCGAAAGTTTAATGGTTCAAATGACTAAAGGTCGACCTTTAATGATCAAACCATTAAAATTTCGAATGTTCAGAAAAAATAAATTAAAAAAAAAAACTCTAAAGGGTGTAGGCAGGGGGCAAGCCTCCCTGCACCCCCCACACCCCTGCTACTTAAATATATCAACTCCGAGACAGCACTACATTGAAGTAATTGGAAATCTCCCCTTACAGAAATTTCCGATTACCTGTTCTACGTTCTGCACTTTCGCTATTCTCGTGTCGACAATGTCGGATTTGACATTGTCAGCTTTCGAGTATATAATAGGTAACCTTTTTGGACACAATCTACTCATAGGCTATGTATATGGTGAGAGTGACTATTATTGGGCTGGATTCACGATGGCTTGCACGGAGTCTACGAGTAGAATAAGACTCCATGCAGCCATCATGTCTGACGAGCGATCCAGGAACAGCCTGTAGGGGCGTGTAAGAGAGCTCCTAAAATGTCTCCTACACGGACAGGGTTGATATAAATTACCTCACTTGCAGCCAAAAGGCATGCAAATGAGGTAAATTTGCGATCCAGGAAGCACAAACCTGTCCAAGTAGGAGACGTGTTAGCTGCAGAAATGTACTCAGTTGACAACTGAGTACCGTTCTGCAAATAGCACGATGGAGCCTTGTCACCTCCAAATAAAGGTTGCATATGGTTGAGGAAGCATGCCAATGGCCAAATATACGGCCATTGGAAAGTTTCCCAGATGCAAATTTAAAATAAAAATAATTTTTTTTTCGGCGATTTCCAATGTTTAAGTGTAGCGCAGCGCCGCGCAAACGGGGTGTGCTATAAATATCATAAAATAAGACAATAATAGCCACAAACGTGGAATTTATGAAAATTGTTAAATGACAATGTAAGGGAATAGCAGGCTGAAGACAACATGGCCACCGAGTAGGGGTTGCTAAGGGGAGAAGCCCAGTCTAAGACATGCAACCAAGTATTAGTAGGCAATCCTATGTAAATGAGTGTTAGGATAGTGAATCACACTTTTACAAACAAATGAGCACAGTCAGTGGAGTGTAGGAGTAGGATATGGGGAGGAACAGAGTAAAAGATAGGTGACATCACAAGGGGGGTATGTATGAAAGTAGTGAACCTCATTGGAGCACAGTGGCATGTGTTAGCTGTCAGTTAGACATCATGGAAAGAGGTGTGTCAATAGGTAGGCCAGGGAAAGCCAAGAAATGGAAGGTGTATACTGTGGATAACACCAAAGTTTCTTGCTGAGCGGGTATGCGTGTGTGTGCACGCCTGTAAACACGAGTAAGACAGAGTACGCGTGTGGAAGCGTGAGTGCGAGCGTTTAAGCTGGAGTAAGCATGTATAAGGCTGTTGGAAGACCTGTAAGCGTGTTTGCACTGGTGTGTGCGCGTTTTAACCCTAATAAGCAAGTTTTAGTTCATCTAAGCATGTGTGTGTGCGTGTGAGCTGCTGTGAGTGTGTTTCTGCTTGTATGCGCGTCACTCCCCCGAGGAAACAGAAAGGAAAAAGAACGCACAACAAATAGTAGGAAGCTACCAGGGAATACTAGTAGAGCTAGCAGGTGCAAACAATCAGAATCAGGCAATTACACAGGCAGAACACTAGCCCAGCCCATCACTTAAAACTCTGCAAACAACAGTGCAGTTTGTTTCTCTCAAGAGACACTGCAACACTGGAGTAAGCTACTATAAGTGAAAACTGAAAAAGCTACACTCAGACAAAAAAATGCTAGGGGCTGCCATTGCTGTTATAAGGTGACATATGCAACATGCTGAGGGTGGTGACATTGCAAATGCTGCCGGACAACCCACAGTGAGGAGACGGAGAAGAGTGTACAGGCTCAGGGTCACCTATCAGGGGTTACATGAGCTGGAGATAGTGGAGCACTATAGAGTGGACAGAGACCTCCTGCAGCAAATTGTTGAGCTGTGCAGGCCATGCCTCACACACAGAACCAACAGAGGGGAACCCATCCCAGTGGAAACCAAGGTATGTGTTGGCCTAAGAATACTAGCAACAGGTACCTTACAGAGACCAACTGGTGATATGATGGGGATATCACAGGCATCAGCATCCAGGGTACTGCACCAGTTCCTGGATGCCATGTCAGCACGTCAGTGATCATGTATATTTCCCCAATTCCCGTGAGGTATTGGCCAGCAATATGTGTCTCTTCCAGCAAATAGCAGAATACCCTGAGGTAGTGGGTACAATAGACTGCACGCATATACGCATCAAAGCACCAGCTGGTGAGCGGAGTAGGGCCTACATTAACCGCAAGGGCTTCCCCTCCATCAACTGCCAGGTCGTATGTGATGCCCAGGGCATAATAATGAATGTGTGTGCTGGCTGCCCTGGAAGCTACCATGATTCCCATATCTGCCATCTGACGCAGCTGTACCAGACATTTGCCAATGGGGACATCCCACATGGTCACTTAGTGGGGGATGCTGGCTATGCACTGGAGCCGTGGCTGATGACACCCATCAGAAATGCACACGCACCTGAACAGGAACGCCATAATGAGGCACACGCACAAACACGAAATGCAATCGAGCGTGTGTTTGTGTTGCTCAAGTCATGGTTCCGGTGCCTGGACACATCTGGTGGAGCCTTGCAATACTAACCAACTACATGTACCCAAATTGTCATGGTATGTGCTATGCTACATAATATGATTCTGCGAAAACAGCTGCAGCAGGACCAGCATAGGCCTGGGCCAAACAGCCCCCCACCAGTGCCAAGGCCATTACAGGCAGAGCGTGACTCGGAGGAACAACCTGAGCCTGCCCCAGTAGGCAGAAGGAGGCGTGCCCAGTATGCCTTGGCCTTGGCAAAGAGGCAACGCATAGCACATACACTGGCTCAGTAGGAACCCTGGAAATGATACCTCTCTGACTCGCACATATAGTAAAAGGGATGCCTAACTTGACACTACCTGTTTCCAAACATGTATAGGGAGTGCAGTATGTGCATCTGACATAGGCAGCCCTGCAGCACCACCTGAGGCATGATTGACATGTGTTAAGCAATGTAAGGTAGTGCTAAACAGCATTTACCACCATGTAGTATATGCAAACTTGATGACCTTGAGTATCATCCTACCCTCACCAAACATGAGGCCACAATATGAAGACAAGATGATCAATTACAACAATTGGCTTAAGTATTGGTGTCAGTGAAAGGGGATACAATGCCTGTCAGCCTGGGATGACATGCATGACAAGACATGATGCTTCGCTAGGGATGGATTTCACCTATCACCTGTGGCCTTTTGGATATTGCCAAAGGCTCTTGTCACCCCCCTAGTGCCTTTTTTAGGTAAGGCTCACAACACAAACCCACCTCCATAGGTATCACAAGGGATAAGAATATAAGTAATGCTACTCAATGCCAGAAGTCTAAACTGCAAGATGCACGCACTCCAAACTCTCCACAGCATGGAGAATGTTGATATCTGTGCAGTAACAGAAACCTGGTTCAAGGCTCTCAAGAGCACCCTAGCATTAACAGGTTACACCTCATACCATGCTTTACAGCTGTAAAACATGGAACAAACTACAAAAGGAGGATGAGTATCAATATTTTTCAAAGATACCCACACCCCCAGGTTGGTGGCACAGCATGAAGCATTGGAGACTATCCATGTGCAACCAACAGTGGCTAAAACCGCCTTCCAGTTCATAGCCTGCTACAGACCACCCTCCTAAACCCAGGAACCATACTTGGCTGACTGGAGAACACATGGAAATATGAAGGTCTCCCCAAACACTATTATATTGGGTGACTTCAACTACCCAAACATAGACTGGGAGCATTACCCTAGCCCAAAGGTTCCCAGAATTTATAAACCAAAATGCTATGGAACAACTTGCTACCACTCCCACAACAGGGGAAACATACTGGACCTGATCATCACCAACATGGGGACTCTATGCCCAAGACCAGAAGTGTATCCCTCACTGGTAAGATCAGACCAGAGAGTAATCTCACTGGATATTCACATCCTGATCCCAGCCCATGGCCAGAAAAACACAGTGAAAATTATTCACTAAAGCAAATATCACACTCCTCAAAACTGAGGTGGAATCCTTCACAGCCCCTGTGCCTGTGGAAAATATGGCCCAGACCTCATAACCCTTTATAAACGCATTCTATGAACACCTTCAGGAATGCATGGATCATGCAATCCCAAATAAAACCAAGACCCAATCCTCCAAAGCCAGGCATCCTGTCTGGTGGACCCCAGCCATAAACAAACCATACAATACAAGGAGGAAGCTACTATATGATAGATCAAAATCCCAAAAAGGGAAGGCATCTCTGATCAGTATTATTGAAAAACTACGGCCACACATAAGATCGTCTAAGGCCATCTTTGAGATAAAAATTGTACAGGACACCAAGGATAATCACAAGGCATTCTTTACTTAAAGTAGGAACCTGTGTGGGAATCCCCAGATATGCTCAGAAGTAGTCCAAAATGACAAAAAAATACACCAAACCCACAGACATTGCCAACATCTGAGCTGACAGGTTCAGTGCAAACTTCTCCCCCCCTCCCCACCAAAAGGGCAAATATCTATCCCAGCAGAGTGCTGGCCCCCTAACATCACAGATGCTCAGGTAACAGCCAGCCTCTCCAAAGCAAAACACACAGCATCAATGGGACCAGACAGTGTCCTGGGCTGTGTCCAACATGAACCCCAAGAAGAATTGAATGCAAACATAAAACCACTGTTCAATCTCAGCCTTACCACCGGATATGTACCCAAAGAGCAGTGTACAGCAACAGTGGTCCCTCTCCACAAAGGTGGTGCCTCAATGGATACTGCAAACTATCACCCCAGAAGCCTGACTAGCTTGGTCTTTAAAGCTATGGAAAGGATCATCATGGACCTCAGAAATAAACATATTGGGGACCTACAGACACTGGATCCTACCCAGTTTGGCGTTGATAAGGGCAGATCCTGCCTCTTAAACCTGGTTGAGTCATTTGAAACAGTCACCAAGGCCATTGACGAGGGGAAGGTGGTCCACACAGCCTACCTGGACCTCACAAAAGCCTTCCATACAGTACCCCACTTGGTCATCATAGATAAGATCACCAGCTTCAATATAAACCCATATGTCACTAGATGGGTTGCAAACTGGCTCAAGGACAGAACCCACATGGTCAGAAATGCTGGAGCCATGTCAGACCCCAAACCAGCTAAAAGTGGCATCCCACAAGGCTCAGTCCTGGGAGCTCCCTTGTTTGGTATATAATTCTCAGAGGTACAGGCCAACACAGAAGGACTGTTGGTGAACAAGTTTGCAGATGACTGCAAACTGGGCGCCATAATCGACCATCCAGCTGACACAAGCATCCTATAAAAGGGCCTCATAGAAACAGACAACTGGTGCCAGAGCCATGTCCTCAAACTAAACGCAAAACAGTGTATTGTCCTCCCCTTTGTCAAAAACGAAGTGCCCACAAATTACCACATAGGTGGTAACCCATTAAGTATGGAAGAAGTGATAAGGGACCTGGGGACCCAAGCTGATAGCAATCTCTCATTCGATAACCACGTGGCCAAAGTGTTTAGAAAAACATTTCATATAGACACCTAATCATGAAGGTATTCACATCTACATCAGGGGAGGTCATCGTGCCCCTTAACTCATCCCTCATCAGGCCCATAATTGAGTACAATGCCCCTTGTGGGATGTACCTTATCAGACACCTGCAGCAGCTGGGAAGACCACAAAAGTACCTCACCAGGAGGATCAAAGGGCTGAAACACATGCCATTTGCTGCACGGTTAAAGAAACTACAGCTCCACTCAGTGGCATACCGCCTGCCCAGAGGCAATCTGTGTCTGATGTATAAAGCCATGTCCAACCTGGAATCAATGGACATGCTGCACCTCGGAAAATCAGAATCCCATCAAGCTATGCGCTCAAGAGACCTGAACCTCAGGACTGAAATAAATAGGACATGCTGGAGTGACAGATTCATAACCCAGAGGCTCCCCCCACTCTTGAGTAAACCCCCACTCCAAGTTAGCCAGAGTCCCTCATTGACTCTCTTCAAGAAGAATCTTGATGAGTGGATGGGAGATTGTAGGTTTACCCTGGGTATCACTTCTATGTCACTGTTAGACAGAGGCCCAGTATACTAACCTTGAAAAATTTCATGGCAAACTCCACTTAAAATGTGTGTTGAAAGCCAAACACACTCTGGCTAGGATTATAAATGGCCTAGGGCAGATAGCCTAGTATGAACCTATGAGCAGAATCACACACACCAACTAGTACAACTGTGGTCAATGTGGAGTAATGTTTGGCAATGTCCACCCAAGTTGGTGAATACACAGCAATGTCGGACAAGCCTGGTTTAAGTAGGCCATAGCTGAATAAAATGCAACATGCTCATAGTTGCCCAACTGGCCCTTAACCAGTCTGGTCTGCTCAGTATGAACATTTCAAGCAGTGATGGGACTCAAATCCTTAATACTGTGCACCATAGTGAAAGTGCTGAACCACTACACCATGACAGTATTGCAGTGTTCAGCCAGTATGACAGAATGTTGCCAAGTCTTTGCAAACTATCCCATGGAAACCCTGCAGGTACAGCATAATCCCTGTTGAGATATGACACAAAGGAGTCTGGCAGTAAGAACACAACATGACTTCCAACACACACAGTATAAATGTCAATATTGGTCATGTTCACACACAACCAGAAATGTAGTGGACTCCAGATCACAACATATGGAAAGGTCACACTGGACATGCTCACACACTTGGATAAATGAGACATATGTCAGGCAACAAACCACGGAAAGCCTGAACTGGGCATGCTCACACACTTAGGCCATGTCTGAGTATAGCAGTCAGTCACACATATCTGGCAGTTGTATGTGTTAAGCCAGGAACCTCCCACAATCCAGCAATCCACCCTGTGCATACAGTTAAATGACAACAGACACATATATTAATATACTGGAACCCTGTCATGATCAAACATGTTACGCAGATACACAAGTTGTTCATAGAAACTGGGAAAGCTATGGCAATAAAGACCTGCAAACAGTAGCAGCAACAAATATTGTGCATCCCAAACTTAAACATAGGTGCAGAGGTCAATACTAGGCTGTCTGCCCTAGGGAATTCATAAGCCTAGGGAGGGTGTATTTGGCGTCCACCTCCCCAGTAGAGTAGCCTACTGTGCCTCTGTAAAGTAGGTCACAGAAGGCACCCTTTAAGGCTAGTTTGCTGTGCCTCTGTCAAGCAGGGACACAGTGGAGATCCCAGGGGTGAATTTGCAATTTCCCATCCATGCGGCTGTATTTTGCTGGAAGAGGGTTGGCGAGGGGCTATGTCTAACTTTAATTGGGATTCAATTCCAGAGTGAGGGGAGCCTCTGGGTAATGAATCTGTCCCTGCAGCATGTCCTATTTATTTTTGTGCTGAGGTTTAAGTCCCTGGATTGTGTAGCTATAAGGGTCTTGTATGTTATGAGGTGGAGCATGTCCATTACTTCTGGGTTTGAAATGGTTGCATACGTCAGGCATAGATCACCTCTGGGTAGGTGTTAAGCAACTGAGTAGAGCTGGAGATCCTTTAGTTGAGCTGCATAGGACATCTGTGTGTAGCCCATGATCCTCTTGGGGAGGTACTGTTGTGTTCACTGTAGTTGCAGCAGGTGTTGGGTAAGGTACACCCCAAAAGGGGCATTGTATTCAAACATGGGCCTGATGAGTGACTAGTAGAGAGCCACAATGACCTCCCATGATCTACATGCAAACACCCATGTGATAAGAGGGCTATATAAAGGTCTTTGCAATGACTCTGTCAATGTGATTAGCAAAGGAGAGGTTATGATCTATGTGGGTCTGTGGGATATTGCTCTGTTATGTAGTAGCTTCCTCCTTCTGTTGTACAGCTTATATATGGCTGGGGTCAACCAGACAGGTCTCCTGTTTTGGAGGAGTCATGGTTTTATTTGGGATAGCATGATCAATGCATACCTGCAGGTGCTCATACAATGCGTTTGCAAAGGATTCTGCAGATTGGGCTGTATTATCCTCTAGCATGGGGCCTTTGAAGTATTCCACCCCAGTCTTCACAAGTGCAAAGTCTGCTTTTGAGAAATTCTTTACAGTGATTTCTTTGCCTGGGGGTGGGGACGGGATATGGATGCCCAGGGAAAGTTGTTTATGGTCTGATCTTAACAATGACGGTTCTACCTCTGGTGTGGAACATAGAGTCCCCATGTTGGTGATGATCAGGTCCAATATGTATTCCCCCTTGTGGGAGTGGTGACTGGTTGTGCCATAGCACATGGATTCACAAATTGTAGTGGCTGTAGGATGATTTATTTATTTATTTTATTTATTTTACATTTGTTTACCGGGTTAGTCCAACTGGGTACATATCCCTTTTCAGCAGAGACCCGGGGAGAAAAGCTCCACAGTACAACAGGTATTAAGTTACATTTCAAAAAAGGCAACATAACATGGTAAGGTATAAAATGTTTCAACATAACAGTTGCATGAAAGTTCAGGGAAAAAAGAGAAAAGCATATACATAATTGAGACAAGGTTTAGGTTTGACATTTAACAATTTCATAATAACATGGTAAGGTAGTACGAAGTAGAGATATAACAGTAGCAAAAATGTTCCAGGCAAAAAGGAAAACATATACATAAGTGAGACAGGGTTTAGGTTTGAGTTACATGTGTACAGTTTATAGATTTTCTAGTATGAAGAGACATCATGTTAAAAATTAGCTATAACTTAAGTAATTCATATGATAAGTAGGTTAATAAAAACATATGATTTTAGGACATTATCAATGCTGATATTATAGGCTCCATATGACGGTAAAGAAATATCGAGTAATATGCTCATGGAAGTTCATAGCTATGGGTGTTACAGTGAGGAGATCCTGTACTATAGTTTAGGACAGTAGTAGTAAAGAAGAGAGAGAAAAAAACATGATAGTATGGGTAGTATTGGTATTTTTAGGATTAGTCAGGTTTGGTAGAGGAACATAGCCAATGCTCTTTTAGGAAAGATTTGAGGTTGCTTTTGAACTTACTCAGGGAGGTAGTTAGCCTTAGGTCACTGGGAAGAGAGTTCCATAGTTTTCCAATGGAATTGGCGTAAAGAGCATCCCCACCCAAGTTATTAGTTTTGATTGTTTGTATTAGTTCACTGTTGGAGGATCTAAGGCAGCTGAGATTAGAATAGGGGATGAACAGTTTGTTTAAAGAGGGGGGTTTATGTGGTTCCTTGATAATTTTAAATGCTTCAGTAAGTTGATTAAGTTTAAGAAGATTTGGGAGTTCTAACCAGGCTAGTTTTTTTAGGTTTAGACAGTGATGAGTATGGTATGGTTCTCCTGTTACGAATTTGGCAATATGATTATAAGTCTTAGAGAGTTTATTGAGCTCAGCTTTATTAAGGAAGGAGAATACCGGGGAGGCATACAGTAGGGTGGAGAGAAGATGTGTATGCAATGGTTAGTTTAGTAGTAGGGGTTAGAAAGTTTTTAATTCTATACATAGAGCCTAGTTTTTTGTTTACATTTTTAATAGTTTGGCTAATGTGCATGTCAAATTTGAGCTTGTGATCGATAGTTACTCCAAGTAGTTTGGCATTAGTGTCTGGCTCTATGATGGTACCATTTGTAGACTGAACTCGGAAGGTCGTATTATTAGTGAGTGTAGGGTGTTGTGCTAAGGAAGAGGCTGAGGTGGGGAAAATTAGTAGTAGCTTAGTTTTTGTTGGATTCAAGATAAGTTTCTTCTCAATAAACCATGTTTCTATTGCAGCAAAGCAGTTTTGGGTAATTACTTAGAGATTATGGAGGGAGGCGTCGGAGCAGATCAGGGTGGAGTCATCTGCATATTGAATGCATGTTGAATTGGGGATTACTGTATAAAGCTCATTTATAAATACAGAAAAAAGAAGGGGACCAAGTATAGACCCTTGGGGAACTCCTATGGTGTTTGGTAGTAATTGAGATAGCTTGCTTTGCCACTGGACAGCTTGTTGTCTCCCTGACAGGTAGTCTTCAAACCAGCTAAGGGCTGAGTAGTCAAGGTGAAATATTTTCAGGGTATGGAGCAGTGCTTGGTGATTAACCATATCAAAAGCTTTTGATAAGTCCAGAAAGAGCAGAGGTAATCAGTTTATTATTACGGTTACAGTTGACTGAGTCAACAAAGGAGAGAAGGGCAGTGGTTGTACTGTGATGTGGGCGAAAGCCATGTTGGGTGTTAGACAAAAGATTATTTATGGTTAGATGGTGGAGGAGTTGCTTATGAACACATCTTTCCAAAATTTTTGCTATCGGGGACATTATTGCTATAGGTCTAAAATTGGATATTTCCATGGAGGCACCGCCCTTGTGAAGTGGGATGACATATGATATCTTCCACATTGTGGGGATTTTAGACTCAGTAATACTTCTATTTATCAGAATGGAGATAGGATAGGCTATAACCTCTGATGCTATTTGTAGGTATTCAGCTGGGAGTCGATCGGCTGATAAGCTGGATGGTTTAAGTTTCTTTAATAGGGAGCAAATATAGGAGGTTGAGATTGGTTGAAGATAAAAGGCAGGTGGAGATTGACCAGCTGAATTGGCTGTGAGGGGGGTAGGATTAGTAGAGGAAGGTGAGAAGGAAGGTAACTTGCCGGCTAGGGACTGGATGGTCTCAGTAAAAAATGAGTTAAACTTATTGGCTACTTCATCTGGGTCTTTACCAGTAAGTTTAGAAGGGGTAGGAGTAGAGGGTTTCCCAGAATGAAGAAGGTTATTAAAACCAGCCCAAAACTTTTTAGGGTTATTCTGATGTTTATCCTGTAGGTGGCAATAATAGTTTTTTTTATCTTGGATGATATGTGACTTAGTAATATTCCTTAGTTGCTGGAATTTAGTACGATCTAAGGGCAGTTTTGTGGATCTCCACTTTTCCCAAGCTTGGTCTCTAAGCTTAATTTTTGATTTAGTTTCCTTAGTTAGCCATGGTGCTATGCGAATTTTTGATCTTATAAGGCGGTTTGGTGCATGGGAGTCCAGTATTTTTAGAAATGTGTCGTTAAAATAACCCACACTCTCATCTAGGGGAAGTGTCTTAAGGCTTGACCAGTTACAGGATTTAAGTTCGTCTAGGAAAAGTTCTGGAAGAAATTTTTTCTTATTTCTAATTAGTCTATATAAAGGAGGTCTTGTTAAAACCATTTTGTCCTTCCTTATATATGTGATTAGGTGGTCGCTGAGATCATTGTTGAGGGCCTGAGTATTATCCCCAGTCAATATTTATGTACCTGAAGTCAACCACTATGATGGTGTGTGTGAAGACCTGCATATCCTACACTGTACCCAGGAAAGTCAAGTGTGGTTACTGGGTATGGGGGGTGGTGGTCTGAACTACACACCAAACCAAAAGGCAGTTTTGCACAATGGTAGTTGTATATGTATGGCCTGTCATGCTTAGTGCAGTGGTACCAACCCAGAGGTGTGTGTGTCTGTGATGTATATGGATACACCCCCTACTTGTGTTGTGTGTTACAAGTCCTGTGGTCACGAAGCATGCTATAGAACATAACCTGGCAGTGCCAGTATGTATATGTGACCCTGAACTAGGTGTCTGTTAATGCACAGATATTGTTATCCCCCATACTGAGGGATAGTTAAAGATGTACATTCTTCATTGGAAAGACTGATGATGTCAGCACCCTATAAATACAGCAGGAGAAGGGAAACCATCCAGTAATGCGAATAGCGCGCTGCACTAATGCGTCTCTCTCAAGTATCATAACATAGTTAAGTAGGGGGTTGAATCCTGCAAACACTGTGTGTGTGTGGGGGGGTGGCAGGGGGGTGTGTATGTATGCAATTCTCTGTGAAAGGAATGGCCTTTTTGAAGACTTTGATAACACACTAAAAGATGTACAGTCAGCACCCTATAAATACAGCAGGAGAAGGGAAATCATCCAGTAATGCGAATAGTGCGCTGCGCTAATGCGTCTCTCTCAAGTATCATAACATAGTTAGGTAGGGGTTTGAATCCTGCAAACACTGTGTGTGTGTGTGTGGGGGGGGGGGGGAGCAACAGGGTGTGTATGTATGCAATTCTCTGTGAAAGGAATGGCCTTTTTGAAGACTGGGATAACACACTAAAAGATGTACATTCCTCTTTGGAAAGACTGATGATGTCAGCATCCTATAAATACAGCAGGAGAGGGGAAATCATCCAGTAATGTGAATAGCGCGCTGTGCTGATGCGTCTCTCTCAAGTATCATAACATAGCTAGGTAGGGGTTGAGGGGGGCAGGGGGGTGTGTATGTATGCAATTCTCTGTGAAAGGAATGGCCTTTTTGAAGACTGGGATAACACACTAAAAGATGTACATTCCTCTTTGGAAAGACTGATGATGTCAACACCCTATAAATACAGCGGGAGAAGGAAAGTCATCCAGTAAAGTATCATAACATAGTTAGGTAGGGGTTTGAATCCTACAAATGCCATGTGTGCGTTTGCCAACATGTTGTGTGTTTTGCTTTTATTATTGTATGACATATTATTGTAACAGTAATTTCAATGCACACATCAGGTATGTGTGTGCCACATACAGATATGTACCTGTGACCTTTAATAGTTCCTATGTGTGAAGCCTGCCCCATATGAATACAGTTGTTACCTTTGCCAGCATGTACCGCAGCTTACCAGACCTTAGGCCATACATGTATGTTGCTGACAATGCAGGCTACTGCAGTGATCTGTGTCCTAGGCCAACTATGTGACACACACCCATGAAGGCTTTTATAGATTAATGTGGGTGAGGGTTCATGTCTGGAGTATATGTCAGACATGTTAAAACACAGCAAAGTCTGTGAGTGATGGACAGCCAGTGTAGGTGTATGGCAACTGTTGCCGATATGAATACAGACACCTTCTTGCTTAGGTGACACACCGAGGGACTGCAGAATACCTTTGGAAATGTGAATACCACAGGAAAGACAAGATAACACTTGTCCACAAGTACACACCATTACCCGTTCTACATGATGGGTGCTACCACCTATATGGTACTGTTGGAATACTATGTTAACTGCATGCCGATGCCAATGCCACAGTTGTGTTACAGCAATACAGCATGGCTTGGACAACAGGTATCTGTCTGCATGATCCCCTTGTGGTGGTTAGGTGTGTCATGTGTAGAATGCATTGTAAAACCAAACAAAGGCAGCATGGTGTCACTGTAGGAACTTATTTATTCGAAAAAATAAAGAACCGAGTGAAAGGAATACAATAAGAAATAGTACTAAGCACTTTCACCCGTTATAACCAGGGCATCATCAGAGTACAAACTTTAAATTTAATGACATCATTATATACTATTACTAATCACACATCACCCTTGAATCATCCAATCATAATCTAATACCTGTATTAGTTGTTCATAAAATCAATTATTTATATTAACAATACATATAACTATAATGGCATTATAACGATATATAAATATTAAAATTAATAAATATGTATTCACAACTAAAACATGTTTTTTAAAAACAAAGAGAACACCATACAATAATAAATGTATTATGTTAAGTTAAAAATCACTATATGCTATAAAATACATATATATAAAAAGAACACATAAAATTGTATTTGCGCTATATACAATATGATTTATATTTCAAAATACTGGCAATTGATATCTGTTCATTAATACCTGGTGGTATAGTGGCATTAAGCCTCAATTGCCATAAACATTCCTTAGCTTCTAACAGATTTTCATCATCACCTCCTTTATTATTGTTGTATGGAACTCTGTCTATCACAAAGAATAAAAATCTTTTAAATTCGTTACACTTCAAACTGTGCGTATACAGTGAACTAACCGTTTTTTTTATTTCTGATATCTCTATTGTGTTCTACTATTCGTTCCCTTAATTTTCTAATTGTTTTCCCAACATAAAAAGCCGGACAGCTAGAACAGCTAGCAAGGTAAACCACCATTTTAGTATTGCAATTACAATGTCCTGGACATCTAATTGTTTTACCATAATTCTGAATTGCTACATAAGGACCATCATTTATGTTTTTACATGTTCTACAAATACCACATTTTTTTCATTTTGGACATTTTGTATATTTCTTTATTTGTACCTGACTCGAATAAATCTTTCAAATTAGGACCTCTACTATAGGAAATCTTAGGATATGTACCAATAATATTTGTAACATCATTCTTGTTGTTAAAAACACTAGTCCATGTCTCTTGTATAGTACTTATAATATTAGATGCTATCTCATTGTAAGGTAATATAAAGGCATCATTTTTATTCGTCCTTTCATTTAAATGTACATCATTATCTACCCCGTATAAAATTATTGGTTTATATGTAATTTTCCTTTTAGTTGTTACTTCTAATCTAATATTATAAACCAATTCCTTGGGATTTCCTCTCTCAGAAAACATGTGTACTACTTTGTCTATTTCAGTCTCAAATAGTACATCCTCACTTATAAGTCTCGATAGTCTAACCATCTGTCCCTTAACCAAATTCTTTTTTTGAAATTGAGGGTGACAACTATCGTAATGCAAAAAAGAATTTGAGTAGGTCTTTTTTCGAAATATGTTAGATTTTATTTCATCATTATCTAAATAAAACTTAATGTCCAAATATTCACAATTGTTTTCATAGATAGTGTGTGTAAATTTTAAGAAGGTTGATGTGGAACTTAAAAACTCTACAAATTCTAAAACTTCTTCCTTTGTACCTTTCCAAAAAATAAGTATATCGTCCAGGTATCTTAGATACAAAACAATTTTTGTCTGGAAACTAGAAGTTAAAACAGTTTGTGTTTCCCAATGTGCTAACACCAGGTTTGCATAGATTGGAACGCATCTAGCACCCATAGCTACTCCTGTGCATTGTCTATATTATTCACCATCCATAAACATATAATTATTGTTTAGTACTATATCCATCAATTCTACCATCAGTTTACGTTTAACAATATGCATCTCACTAAAATTTGTTAAGCTAGCTTAAAACATTTCTAAACCTAAATCATGTGGTATCACTGAAAACAGATTAATAACATCTATGGTGACCATTATGATTCCAGAGTTAATGTCAAATTTATGTTTTCTACCTACGTCCAGACAATGCCAGGAATCTTTAAGTATATGCGGCAGTTGTTTCAAAATATCTTTACAATGAGCATCTATATACGAAGCAATACTTTCTGATTTTGAACCTTTTGCTGAAAGAATCAGTCTAAAAGGAGGATTATTTATATCCTTATGTATTTTAGGAATTCCAAAAATGGATGGTGTCATAGGAAATTCTACTATTAAATATTCATATTCGTTTTTGTCTATAACACCATCCATCAAATATTCATAAAGTAACCAATCAATTTTGGTATATGCTCTAAACATCTCATGTTTTGAAACTTTTTCATATGTATCTCCGTCACTTAACATCAAGGTCATTTTGTTCAAATAATCAGTTTTTAGCTTCACCACTACTCCACCACCCTTATCGGGTTTCATACACCTGTATTTATCTGTTGTTGTCAACTCCTTTGAACAAAATATTTCGGCAGTTGTTAAATTATCATGCGTTGTTTTTTCTCTCCTAATAATCCTACGAATTTGAGTCTCGCATAAATTTTCAAATAAAACAATTATAGGGTTATATGGTGGAATAAATGTGCTCTTCCTTTTTAATCTCATCTGATTTCTATCTGATAGTATACTGTTATTATGAGCAAAAAACATCTTTAAATTCAAGGACCTAGTGTAAAGTTTAAAATTAATGAGAATTCTATCTATGTCGTAATTAAATCTAGGAACAAACTTGAAACATTTTTTAAATAAATCCACATAACTATTAGTAAATTCAATGCCAGTAAAATTGTAAAGTGAGAAACCACCATCAGTAATAACTACACAATCATCATATACTGGATCTAAAGACTGAATGTTAGGTGTTTGCTCAAATATAAGTACTTCATTATTGAAATTCAATGTAGTCTCATTTTGATCCATTACATTATTAGTGTGAATCTCATTTAACAAAGTGCAATCACAATCTGAAGTAAAAACTATAACTTCATTATTTACTTGTTTTTGCTGTAATGTACCCTTGTGTTTGGTACATAATGATGTACCGAGTTCTTCCTGTATCGTGTAGGACCCTGGGGATAATAATAATTCTGCTGCTGACCCTGATAACGGTCGTGAATCCATTCTGACCTCCTTAATGTTTGTTCCTCTAAAAAAACCCTCCTTTTCAAACTCATTGTTTCCATTAATATATTCATTTCTAGAATAATTGCCAGGTATAAATTGTGTTTCTACATTATTGTTAGATATTACGTTGTTCTCAGTATCTGTGCGTTTAATATTCTGAAATTCCTTAAAATGTGAATAAACCCTGTTGTTAGCATAGTCATTAGTATCCCTCTGTAATTTACGATTTTTGATTTCAAGACCTCTATTCACAAAAATATCCATGTCTTTAATGATGTTATCAAATGTAAACTTATTGAAATCAAACAAAAGATCACTAGAAATACTTCTATCAAGTCTTTGTAATTGTTCATTAAGTAACGCTAACTTAGCGTTGTTGTTTCGTATAATAAGTCTCATAATGTCAATACCTGTTCTGCAAAAAGCTTCTTCAAGTCTTCAAAATGTTCTGTTCCTTCTTCAAACCCGTGTGGCAATTTAAAAATCCGCAAACCTTTCGGAACCTGTTCCAGTTCTATGGACCTCTCCATGAAAACATTGTCCATTTGTATGGATTTGTATTGTTTAAGTATCTTTTCAAATTCAACCAATTGTTCGTTCAAAGTACCCATATCTCCATTATTCTCTTTTGTAAAATTTTGAAGTGTCGGTGCCGCTAACACCGTGTTAAGGTCTACTCGTTGTTTATCTACTCCATTACTGCCGTCCCTAGTGTTCTTGGTGGTGTTTGAGGAAAAAGTTACCGACTGCACATTTCCTCTTCCTGTTCCTCCTGCAATATTGCCCACGGAACCATTACTAGCTGACGGCCGTACAGGACTAATATCAGGCATAGAATGTAAAGTATATAACTGTTCTTGAGTCTCCGTTATGGAGATATTTAAATTAGGTGGCAATTTTAAACCTTGCTCCTTCATTACACAAATCAGTCGATGTGCAACTTCCAAATACTGTTCTAATAATTGTTCCATAACAACCAGCAATAAACTGTGATGTAAATCCCAGCAATAAACCGTAATATAAATCCCATACAGGATGCCGTGTGTGCCTTCAGTAAGACTAAATCCACTCCACAAACTGACAAAACTAGTAAAACCAAACAAAGGCAGCACGGTGTCACTGTAGGAACTTATTTATTCGAAAAAATGAAAAACCGAGTAAAAGGAATACAATAAGAAATAGTACTAAGTGCTTTTACCCGTTATAACCAGGGCATCATCAGAGTACAAACTTTAAATTTAATGACATCATTATATACTATTACTAATCACACATCACCCTTGAATCATCCAATCATAATCTAATACCTGTATTAGTTGTTCATAAAATCAATTATTTATATTAACAATACATATAACTATAATGGTATTATAACGATATATAAATATTAAAATTAATAAATATGTATTCACAACTAAAACATGTTTTTTAAAAACAACCAAAGAGAACACCATACAATAATAAATGTATTATATTAAGTTAAAAATCACTATATGCTATAAAATACATATATATAAAAAGAACACATAAAATTGTATTTGCACTGTATACAATATGATTTATATTTCAAAATACTGGTTGTTATGGAACAATTATTAGAACAGTATTTGGAAGTTACACATCGACTGATTTGTGTAATGAAGGAGCAAGGTTTAAAATTGCCACCTAATTTAAAATTGCCACCTAATTTAAATATCTCCTTAACAGAGATTCAAGAACAGTTATATACTTTACATTCTACGCCTGGTATTAGTCCTATACGGCCGCCAGCTAGTAATGGTTCTGCAGGCAATATTGCAGGAGGAACAGGAAGAGGAAATGTGCAGTCGGTAACTTTTTCCTCAAACACTGCCAAGAACACTAGGGATGGCTGTAATGGAGTAGATAAACAACGAGTAGACCTTAACACGGTGTTAGCGGCACCGACACTTCAAAATTTTACAAAAGAGAACAATGGAGATATGGGTACTTTGAATGAACAACTGGTTGAATTTGAAAAGATACTTAAACAATACAAATCCATACAAATGGACAATGTTTTCCTGGAGAGGTCCATAGAACTGGAACAGGTTCCGAAAGGTTTGCGGATTTTTAAATTCCCACACGGGTTTGAAGAAGGAATGGAACATTTTGAAGACTTGAAGAAGCTTTTTGACAGAACAGGTATTGACATTATGAGACTTATTATACGAAACAACAACGCTAAGTTAGCGTTACTTAATGAACAATTACAAAGACTTGATAGAAGTATTTCTAGTGATCTTTTGTTTGATTTCAATAAGTTTAGATTTGATTAAAATCATTAAAGACATGGATATTTTTGTGAACAGAAGTCTTGAAATCAAAAATCGTAAATTACAGAGGGATACTAATGACTATGCTAACAACAGGGTGTATTCACATTTTAAGGAATTTAAGAATATTAAACGTACAGCTACTGAGAACAATGTAATATCTAACAATAATGTAGAAACACAATTTATACCTGGCAATTATTCTAGAAATGAATATATTAATGGAAACAATGAGTTTGAAAAGGAGGTTTTTTTTTTAGAGGAACAAACATTAAGGAGGTCAGAATGGATTCACGACCGTTATCAGGGTCAGCAGCAGAATTATTATTATCCCCAGGGTCCTACACGATACAGGAAGAACTCGGTACATCATTATGTACCAAACACAAGGGTACATTACAGCAAAAACAAGTAAATAATGAAGTTATAGTTTTTACTTCAGATTGTGATTGCACTTTGTTAAATGAGATTCACACTAATAATGTAATGGATCAAAATGAGACTACATTGAATTTCAATAATGAAGTACTTATATTTGAGCAAACATCTAACATTCAGTCTTTAGATCCAGTATATGATGATTGTGTAGTTATTACTGATGGTGGTTTCTCACTTTACAATTTTACTGGCATTGAATTTACTAATAGTTATGTGGATTTATTTAAAAAAGGTTTCAAGTTTGTTCCTAGATTTAATTACGACATAGATAGAATTCTCATTAATTTTAAACTTTACACTAGGTCCTTGAATTTAAAGATGTTTTTTGCTCATAATAACAGTATACTATCAGATAGAAATCAGATGAGATTAAAAAGGAAGAGCATATTTATTCCACCATATAACCCTATAATTGTTTTATTTGAAAATTTATGCAAGACTCAAATTCGTAGGATTATTAGGAGAGAAAAAACAATGCATGATAATATAACAATTGCCAAAAGATTTTGTTTAAAGGAGTTGACAACAACAGATAAATACAGGGTTATGAAACCCGATAAGGGTGTTGGAGTAGTGGTGATGCTAAAAACTGATTATTTGAACAAAATGACCTTGATGTTAAGTGACGGAGATAAATATGAAAAAGTTTCAAAATATGAGATTTTTAGAGCATATACCAAAATTGATTGGTTACTTTATGAATATTTGATGGATGGTGTTATAGACAAATACGAATATGAATATTTAATAGTAGAATTTCCTATGACACCATCCATTTTTGGAATTCCTAAAATACATAAGGATATAAATAATCCTCCTTTTAGACCGATTGTTTCAGAAAAAGGTTATAAACCAGAAAGTATTGCTTCGTATATAGATGCTCATTGTAAAGATATTTCGAAACAACTGCCACATATACTTAAAGATTCCTGGCATTGTCTGGACGTAGTGAGAAAACATAAATTTGACATTAACTCTGGAATCATAATGGTCACCATATATGTTATTAATCTGTTTTCAGTGATACCACATGATTAAGGTTTAGAAATGTTTGAAGCTAGCTTAACAAATTTTAGTGAGATGCATATTGTTAAACGTAAACTGATGGTAGAATTGATGGATATAGTACTAAACAATAATTATATGTTTATGGATGGTGAATACTATAGACAATGCACAGGAGTAGATATGGGTGCTCGATGCGCTCCAATCTATGCAAACCTGGTGTTAGCACATTGGGAAACACAAACTGTTTTTACTTCTAGTTTCTGGACAAAAAATGTTTTGTATCTAAGATACCTGGATGATATACTTATTTTTTGGAAAGGTACAAAGGAAGAATTTGTAGAGTTTTTAAGTTCCACATCAACCTTCTTAAAATTTACACACACTATCTATGAAAACAATTGTGAATATTTGGACTTTAAGTTTTATTTAGATAATGATGAAATAAAATCTAACATATTTCGAAAAAAGACCTACTCAAATTCTTTTTTGCATTACGATAGTTGTCACCCTCAATTTGAAAAAAAGAATTTGGTTAAGGGACAGATGGTTAGACTATCGAGACTTATAAGTGATGATGTACTCTTTGAGACTGAAATAGACAAAGTAGTACACATGTTTTCTGAGAGAGGATATCCCAAGGAATTGGTTTATAATATTAGATTAGAAGTGACAACTAAAAGGAAAATTACATATAAACCAATAATTTTATACGGGGGAGATAATGATGTACATTTAAATGAAAGGATGAATAAAAATGATGCCTTTATATTACCTTACAACGAGATAGCATCTAATATTATAAGTACTATACAAGAGACATGGACTAGTGTTTTTAACAACAAGAATGATGTTACAAATATTATTGGTACATATCCTAAGATTTCCTATAGTAGAGGTCCTAATTTGAAAGATTTATTCGAGTCAGGTACAAATAAAGAAATATACAAAATGTCCAAAAGGAAAAAATATGGTATTTGTAGAACATGTAAAAACATAAATGATGGTCCTTATGTAGCAATTCAGAATTATGGTAAAACAATTAGATGTCCAGGACATTGTAATTGCAACACTAAAATGGTGGTTTACCTTGCTAGCTGTTCTAGCTGTCTGGCTTTTTATGTTGGGAAAACAATTAGAAAATTAAGGGAACGAATAGTAGAACACAATAGAGATATCAGAAATAAAAAAAACGGTTAGTTCACTGTATACGCACAGTTTGAAGTGTAACAAATTTAAAAGATTTTTATTCTTTGTGATAGACAGAGTTCCATACAACAATAATAAAGGAGGTGATGATAAAAATCTGTTAGAAGCTAAGGAATGTTTATGGCAATTGAGGCTTAATGCCACTATACCACCAGGTATTAATGAACAGATATCAATTGCCAGTATTTTGAAATATAAATCATATTGTATATAGTGCAAATACAATGTTATGTTTTCTTTTTATATATATGTATTTTATAGCATATAGTGATTTTTAACTTAATATAATACATTTATTATTGTATGGTGTTCTCTTTGTTTGTTTTTAAAAAACATGTTTTAGTTGTGAATACATATTTATTCATTTTAATATTTATATATTGTTATAATACCATTATAGTTATATGTATTGTTAATATAAATAATTGGTTTTATGAACAACTAATACAGGTATTAGATCATGATTGGATGATTCAAGGGTGATGTGTGATTAATAATACTATATAATGATGTCATTAAATTTAAAGTTTGTACTCTGATGATGGCCTGGTTATAACGGGTGAAAGCGCTTAGTACTATTTCTTATTGTATTCCTTTTACTTGGTTCTTTATTTTTTCGAATAAATAAGTTCCTACAGTGACACCATGCTGCCTTTGTTTGGTTTTACTAGTTTTGTCAGTTTGTGGAGTAGAATGCATTGTAGGCCACTGTATGTATTTGCAGTCGTGTATGGACATATCCGTAGTGTGTTGGCATGTACGTGAGACTGCTATATGCCAAAGAGTATTGTTCCCAGGGATGTGTTGGGCTCAGTAAGAATGGCTACTGGTATAGTGTAGTACTGCAGGGATATCACTGACACCTGGTTCCTACATCTGTGTATCAATTGAGAAGACACCATGTAATGACCACTGAATGTCAGGCTATGTAAGCTGTGTATACTACCAGAATGCAGACCATTGACATTTGGAAACCGTATCACCCACAGCATACTGTCAAACCATGTCATGTTCCATGCTAACCATGTCCATAAATGTACACCTGCAACTCAGTGCTGCAAACATCACACATGTACTGTCCACACCCCAACACATGCAGGCACAGATACACACAACAGCCATGTGGCACATGTGCAGACAGTATACTTTGGTAATTAACACTTGTGTATACAAAACTGCAATGACAAACATAGGTAATGCATCATGCATGCTCGAATATACCCACAACAATATCATTACTCTGTACTGTTAACAACATGATAATATTACTACAGTGCTATGTAGTCACCCTGT
The DNA here is from genome assembly GCF_019279795.1 of Protopterus annectens. Taxonomy (NCBI): domain Eukaryota; kingdom Metazoa; phylum Chordata; order Ceratodontiformes; family Protopteridae; genus Protopterus; species Protopterus annectens. Next base: position 1,661,706,948 of record NC_056729.1, read on the forward strand.
GCATCAGCACCATGCTACCCTGTTCCTGCATCAATGTTACAGATGGCAGGAGGTGGCACAGTTTCATCATATGCACAGGGTGTGTACTTGGTTTGCCAGAGTCTGCCATTGACACATCCAAATGACATGTATGTGTGTGTGTGTGTTAGTGAGGGACAACAGTACAACATGGGGCAATGTTGCTGCAATGTGTGTGTGTATGTGTTAACCCTAGGTGTTAGCATTATGTGTGTGTGTGTATGCATGCACACAGTTCCACCATGTGGCTGCCATATACGGGTGTTTGTGGACAGCCACAGACTATACCTGCCAGGTCATACAGATCACTGTCTCTGGCCACGGACATGGTACCTGTGCCTGGCAGGGGTGCTACGGACAGTATCAGGTACTAAGCCAGACTGGGTACTGTCATCAGAAGCAGTGGGTTGTTGACTGGACACATGTCCCTGCTGGGACTGTCCAGAGCCACGTGCACGTGGTCTTCTCGGACGGTCTAATGACAGCACAGACCCAGCATTGCTGGGGCTGGTACTGGCACTATGGGAGCGGCTGCGGGTTTGTTGTCATCTGTGATGACTGCCAGCTGATAATGTTGCTGGCATACATCTGCGTCAACGCCTCAACCGTCCTGCACTGTCCTGGCTCCTGGACATGTAGTTGTGGAAGAGATCTAATGTGTCCCCCCAACATTTATCAATGACTGCGCTGATGTTACAGATGGCAGACGCAATGTCACACATAGTGTCATTCATAGCAGTGTGATGTGCTCTAAGCTCCCTCAGACCCTGTCTGGTGTACCGTTCCATATGTGCCTGTGCCTGCATTACAGCTGAGGTTGAAAGACCTCTGTGGGCATGTCTGACAGGGGCAGTACGACCACGGATGCTCCCACGAGAACCCCTGGACATCTGCCTGTGTGGTACCATGTCAGGAATCTGGCCATGGCTGCTGTGAGGGGATGCATGTGCCAATGATACCACACTACCCTGGTCAATGCCCACTGTATGCTGTCCCTCAGCTAAGGACATTGGTGACAATGGATGTATCGGCAGGATGACTGTGTGCATTGATGGGGTTGACTGCTGTGTAGTGTCAATTGGCTGACCAACGACAGGCCCTGTCACACCTCCCTGTGCCATTACACATGTATCATCATAATCACTATCCCCAGCAGTGGCTTGAGGTTCCCTGCTGCACTCCACCAGAGCAACATCAGAACCTGTGAGAGGAAGATAGGAAACACAGTTTACAAATGTGTACACGATATTAACACACAGGCGCACATGCACACATGCACACATACACACAGGCACACATGCACACATGCACACAGGCGCACATTCATACAGGCGCACAAGCACACAGGCACACAAGCACACAGGCACACAAGCACACTCCTCAGTACAGCAGATACAAACACAGACACACCTGCAATCAAACACATACACAATACTGTTTTAGGGTGGGTGACAGTATCACAAGGAAAAACATCACTGCACACATGTCAGCATGCAGATTATGTGTTGCACAGGAACATGCAGTGCAAGTGTAGACAGCCCTTGTTAATAACAGTATACATGTACTTGATGCTTGTGTGTAGTTGTTCAGTGATTGTCTCCACCCTGGGACACAATGTGTACAAGGACATAACAATGTTGTGCAAGTGTTACAAGCTGTGGGTGCATATATTTGCACACACACACACACACACACACACACACACACACACACACACACACACACTACACATGATGGTGCTACGCAATGACTGCTATGTGTACTTTTGTGGTTGGCAGAACTGGATGTGGTGTAGTAACATGAGCCATGATCAACATGCTTCTTGTGGTCAGTCAACAATAATAATGTGTGCCAGACAGGCAGCTAGCATGCTCTACCTGATGTGCAGTAACATGACTACATCCACAATTACACAGCCACTTGTTACATGGGTTTGTAAGGTGGCCAATAGTGAGCATTGCCTAACATGAATGTATTATTTGTTCAAGACTGTTGCACAAAGACATGATAGGCCTCTACCCCTCAGGTATATTATGTGTGCTGCGTAGATGATAAGTGGGATACTGAAGGGTGGCCATACAGCAGGTGTCATGATTGGACATGTGTAGCAGGCTAAGGTGTAGTGTGTATGCCAAACGTGTGTGTTGTGTACATATGTATCAGGTATGCCTATACAATGACCAGTACTGTGTTGCCACACATGTGTGTCATGCTCTGTGTATTGCATGTGAGTGAGGCAGCTATTGAGAATAATGGGATATGCATAGTCTCACAGCAAACATGCACAGCATGCATTATGCGTAGGTGTGTTACATGTGCACAGACTACACCTCCATATGACATGCACATGTCATTAGCAATAGTATTGTTATTACACATTCACCAACATGGATTGGCTGCCTTGCTGTCACTCCAGACTGATCTGCAAGAATATGACAGTGATTGTCAGTGGCCACAGCTGTGCCATTGATACTGTGAGTATGATAAAGTACAGTAGTACAACAGGTGGCTTTCACAGGTGTACAGATTATGCTCAGAATATCAATCTTGCAGAAGAATAGACAGGTTAACAGCTACACAAACAGTACACATCTCACACACGCATAAACTACCAGTACAGAGAACAGTCAACTACAGATATGGCATGTTACCTGCACGATCCATTTCAACATGCTGGGTGGCTCCAGCCTCCATGATGACACATGTTTGTGGATGTTGTTGCTGTTGGCCTGGAGCCACAGCACTTAGGAAATGCTCCTCCACACTGGTGAGGGGGGGTGGATAGGTACCCCACAGCCTGTGGCAAGCTGTTGTCTGTGGATATCAGACGCAATCTGCCAGACATGTCTAATTAAATCACTGCAGTGATGGCGTACCTGCTCATATGTCCGGTTATGCATGCCTATGTCATTTACCCGACGGACAAGATCTTGCCTCTCATGCTGGTTCTGGCTGGTCCTGGGAAACAGCACACAGTAATTCTGCACCAGGCTCTGGTGGATCTCCTGATCCTCTGCTGTTGTATAAGGTGGGTTTCACTGATGCACCATCACCCTGGAAGGAAAAGAAAAATATGTGAGCAAGTCATGTGGCACACGTAATATTCTAATGTACTGATATCACTTAACTGCCATATATAGCATCTGTCTATCAGGGGATACACATGTTCGATACCACATATCAGTGCTCAGCCCACAACTGTCTGACAGTGCCTGCCACACTCCATACAACAAAGTAGTATACACAAGCACTCGGCACACTGTGTGGGGTACAATGCACAACCTCACACTGGGGGTATGTATCAAGCTAATGGATGAAGAATATTGTCATCCCGTACAATGAATGCAATGCACATTTACAGTTTCAATGGTAATCCACCCTAGTCTTTGATGCCATACCCCTACCTGACATATGTGCACAGTTGTTACTATAGCCAGCATACTGCTGTCACAGAGTATACATGCTGCCAGGTACACACACATACCCTGTAACACACATGTGATTGCGGCCATGGTACAGGCATCATTACACACACATTACACATACATACAACACACAAATGTATGACAACACAGATGAGCATTAACTGTGTACCTTATAGTACTGTGTGCCCCTACTTACAGATACCTATGCATGAGGTATGTAATCTGTGCAGACTACAGGAAACACACCAGACAGTGTTACCAGGGAATGTGAACATACACCATACTGTAGTGTTTAGGCCTACAACATCAGGTAGTACAACAGTTCATATGTGAGGTGGATTCAACAGCAGTACCACTTACTAAGCATACATGTATTGCTTCTGCCTACAATGGGACACCGCAGTCTTACACAGGGAAGTACGGCACAACATATGCCAATCTACTATGTTTGCATCCCGATAACTGACACATCTTTCTCTGGCCTCACACCAAGGACACCAACTGCCATGACAGACACAAACTCACACTAAGCTATCACACCTTTACAGACCATGCACACAATCAGTGTCACACTCATTCAACATCACATAGCTGGTATTGCACTGAGTACATGTGTGTGTGCATTGTGTCATAGGTAGGTACTATGCTATTGGCCCTGGGTCTAGGGCAGCCTAGCCATATGCTACCCTGCCCTTTGGGACACATGTAATGTGATTTTACTTGCTCCTGTGAAACGGTTACACAGAGGTGACTCACAGGGCATATTACCTATCTCCATAACATTCATCAGGGGTATGTATGACATCTACTAACCTCTGTGTAGGAAGTATGCAAGGCACTCTAGCTGTGGTTTTGAGAGTCAGTCTGCATAGGGAATGTGTTTGAGGGCATTATCAGTCTTTATTGGGTATGTCTGCGGCCATTCCACTTGCTGTAGTTCTCATGGGAGGAACATACTGCATAGGACATTGTGAGGTGTAGAGGGGTACACTGACATACATTTCCCTAGCTGACACACCTTTTGTGATGACACGTACCATGTACAGGGATTACAAGACTAGTGTGCCACTGTAGATATCAAAGGGGAGGTTATTGTACACCTGTGTCCCATGTTCCCTTCCGACACCTCCAGTGGTAAGTGGGCAACCACCTATGTGGTAGTTAGTGGGTAACATGTTTTGGAATGGGGTATGGTACTGCAGTATCAACACTGGTGTTCAGTCCATGCCTTGGTCACCAGGCACCTGTTGCAGTACATCTGCCCCCATGTCCCCCTCTCTCACTCTCTCTTTATATATATATATATATATATATATATATATATATATATATATATATATATATATATATATATATATATATATATATGTAAATATATATACATATCTACATATATGTATATATATATATATATATATATATATATATATATATATATATATATATACACACACCACTATATATAACTATATATATATATATATATATATATATATATATATATATATATACATATCTATAGACATTCATATCTATCTGTATATATGTATGTATCTATTATATCTATATGTATATACATATTCTATCTATCTATATATCTCTATCTATCTGTACATACCTCTCTATCTATGTACATATATATATATATATATATATATATATATATATATATATATATATATATATTTAGATATGTAGCTTATATAATATATATATATTTATAGATATGTATATTATATATATATATATATATATATATATATATATATATATATATATATATATATATATATATATATATATATATATATATATATATATACACACACAGACTTCTAAACATCCATTGCTGTACATATACATGCACATGTAGGCACATTGACTGACCACCTTTCATGGTGGGAATATCACTTCTGAAACAGTTGTGAGACATACCATTCTGTAATGATATTGTACAGTGTTTTGCGTAATGCATTATGCTGTTCTCAGGCCGTATAGCTGTAGCAGGCCTCACTGGCTCAGTCCCAGAGAAGTTCACCACCACATGACATATACCTGCACTGCATGCTGTTTTCAATACCACACACTATAACCTACATTGATATGTGCACATAGCAACCTTCAACTACATATGTATGTCCAGCCTTCACTAACAGTTGCAGTATGTCCCTTGCCTTATGCACATCTGCATATACATATAGATACAGACTGCTAACACATATGGAGGGTTCACAGTATGTAGATTATTAGATTATGTAGTTTACATTACCTTTGTCTCTGACAGCTTTTTTCTGCTGGCTTGCTGGCTTGCTGACTGGCTTGCTGGCTGGCTTGCTGGCTGGCTTGCTTTTTATTTATTTTTTTGGTCTCTCTCTCTCTCTCTCTCTCTCTCTCTCTCTCTCTCTCTCTCTCTCTCTCTCCCTCCAGTTGCTGCAATGATATTATTGCATGTGTGGACTGGCAGTACAGGCTGCTTTTGCAGGTATCTGCACATGTGCATGTGATGGCCTCTGCACCAATTGGTAGCCAGCATTTAGTAATTGCATGCAGCCTGCTGTGTGGTAATTGCAGTTCTCACTGTGATTTCAGGACACTGCTATAAAATTATAGGTTAGGTAGGCGTACGCCTTTCAGTTTTGCAAGGTGGGGACCATGCTGGTTTGCTGTGGACACTGTTGTGTGAGTCTGAAGGTTGGTATATCTCTCATATCTAATGCTGTGTTGTAGCCACTGAAATGCATTTTGTACTGAAACCTGACTGTTGCTTCCTCCAGTTCACTCTTCTCAGTGTGTATGTTAACTCACACCTGCTAATGCTAACACTGTTTACATGGGAGTATGTACTTACCTGTGGGATTTGAGGATTAACTGGTATACCACAGTAGTTCTTGCAATGTGTTGCTATGGCTTTTGTATTTTCCCTTTACATTCACTCCTTGAATGCCTGATATTTGTCTTTACTGGAATGTGTTGCTATGGCTTTCCTATTTTCCATTTACATTCACTCCTTGTAATGCATGATATATTTCTTTCAGCACTAAGTTCTTATATGTTTGCTGTGGCTTGGTGGCACTTCATGCAGTCTGGTGAGCCCAAGGTCTGGGGTTTAAAACTTACAGGGGTATTTTATTTTGCTGCTGAGCAGTACTAGGGCCTTGTCATACAGAGTGAATAAGGCACTTTTAAACAGTTGTAAGCAGGAAGCAGGAAGTCAGTGGGGACACCAGCTAGGGATGTGCAGGCTGGGTGTAGGGAAGGTCCATAGCTGTACATTTCTTTAACTGCTGCACATTTCTTTAACTGCAATAGCTGTACATATGTTTGACATTTGCTGTGACATTTGAAATCTTCTACCCCTGAGAGAGGGGTGAGGACAACTAAGTATATTGTACTAACAATTATGAATATCAGGCACATGCAGTGCTTGTGAACTGCTATACTGTCATTAGTATGTTAGATGGCTACATCCTTTGATATTTCTGTGTTGTACTCCTACATAAGGGCATGCTTGTGGAAGTAATTCTACAGCTATTCGCAGAGTATGTAACAGCAGACAGACTGATATGCCTGTGTGTTTCTAACACTTGCAGGCCTCAGATACTCTCAGGTATATATATTGACCAGCCTCAGGGAAAGGTACATATCAGTGGGATACACTCGTGATATATTTCAGATATTCTGCAGTTGTGACTGTGGGGTACTTTGAGCATATGTATTACTACACCATTTCTGACATGCAAGTAGTGTCTACTTTAACTTATTGACAGTTACCATTACGTGGGATTCCCCATCTTTCTGCCTACTGTTAGTACATTTCACAGGGAGTCAGTAGGGCACAGATAACCGTTGTTTGCAAATCAGGGACATACCTGTAAATCAGTCATAGTTGGGAGGTCTGGCCTCTTACCTATTCAAATATGGCGGTGTTTATCCTGCTCTGATACTGTGTGAGGTTTCTAAGGTGCTACTGTAACATTATTACCTACTAGCATGGCTGTTTCTCTTCTCACACTAATGTAATGCAATTCCACAAGAATTGCCAGTAACGATACACAGAACAAGTTTTGTGTAATGGCCTTCCTATTTTCCCTTTACATTCACTCCTTGTATTTCATGATATATTACTTTCAGCACCAAGTTCTTGTATATCTGCTGTGGCTCAGTGGTATTTCATGCAGACTAGTGTTCCTAAGGTCAGGGGTTCGAGATTGACAGGGGTATTTTATTTTGCTGATGAGCAGACTTCAGGCCTTGTCATACAGAGTGACTAAGGCACTTTTAAGCAGTTGTAAGTGGGTTTGCATGAGTTTGCGCGACACTTAGCTACTCTTATCTATGCTTAGCTAAGCGCACACAAGCGCACACCTGCTGACTACTGCTTAAAAGTGCTTACTCCAGCTAACACCCGCGCTAATTTCTTTTAAAGAAAAGAAAATGGGGAAATAGGAAAGTGGTGAAAAAGGGGGCACAAAGAGGGAAAGACAGTAGGGAAACCAGCTCGGGATGTGCAGGATGGGTGTAGGGAAGGTCCATAGCTGCCCATTTCTTTATCAGCAACAGCTGTGCATATGTTTGAAATTTGGTGTGAAATTTGAAACCTTCCACCCCTGAGAGAGGGGTGAGGACAACAAAATATGTTGTACTGCCAATTAGAATTATCAGTTTACATGTCCAGCGGACATGTGTGCGAATTGGGCAGCTATGTATGGGGCGTAATTTTTTGTGGGAACAGAGTGCCCTTTTTTATTTTTTTTCAGGTGAGAGTGGAATGTGAGGTACAGGAAGTAGGTATATTTGGGGAGGTAGGTTGGGGAGGTTAACAGACAAGACAAACAAGATGCATACAGGGGCGGAGTATGACACATGTGGGGGGTAAACACAATTGACGGGGACAGATGTTTGGATATCGCGAGCCCATGAGCCCACAGATGGCAACAGTGGAACTGAGATCCCCACCCATGGGCAGTTACCACTGCGCCTTCACAGCCCAGGCTGGGGCTGTGCTGGGGGCTGGATAGGATGGGCAGGCACACCTGTGAGTTGCGCCACTCTCACCTCGAGCTGGTGTAGGGGATCAGTCACAGAACGCCTGATCTCACTACGCACCACAGACCGGACCCTATGGAGGGTGAGTGGTGGCTCTCCTCTGGCCACGCTTGCAGAGGGGAGACGAGCCCCATCCCCTGCAGCGCTTCCACCCGAAGGTGGCACATGGCCACCGGAGGAGGAGGTCCCAGCCTGGGCACTGGTGCCAGGTGCACTCGCCAGCTGAGGTGGGAGAGGTGGGTCTGCTGGAACCCGCCTTCCCTGTTGTCCTATGTTTAGCAGTATTTTATGGCATTTTGGGTTAGTAACAAACAACACCATTCAAAATTAGTTGTAACAGCATGCATCGGTATTCCCATTAACCAAACACCCATGAATTCCGAACATTGAGCAGCAAGCATAACACATGCATATTTAGAACAACAGTGCACATTCCAACAGCATGCAGGGTTGATTGGTGGCAACAGGCCATCAGGTTTGGATATGTGAACAGGGCACATGCATCAACGTACATGCAGATATGTATGAACCAACAGGACAAATGTCCATGGGAATTAATTGTGAATACACATACCCAGTTTGGTGTGGAATGGCATAATTTGTGAAAATAGGGTAGGGTGGAGAAATATTACATTAACAACTTACACTACCTATACATATACTGTACATTCCTAGTAGATGCAGATATATATCCCCTACATGTATTAGTACAGTTTCCTGTATGTAACCTTAGGAATGTTGGTGATGGCGATGTTACTGCTACATTAATATACATTCCATTTTTATTCATATATGTTCATATCTTGCTGTGTTCAGGTACAGCATCCTGCTACATTTGATTTATATGGGTCTAGACAACTGCGGATGTTCAGCATTTCATACAACCATACTATCTCCATAATGCAAGGGTACAGCAACATATCCAAATTGTGGGACGGACACAGTCCAGGTTCTGTACTTTATTTAAGACATTACACTCTTTGGTTGTGGCTGTCTCATTCCTTTCATTATGTAGTGAATGCAGTATACCTTTATTCCAGACTTATTACAGCTTTCTTGGTAGCTTCAAATTGTCTTTCTCACACTCTCTCACTTATTTTATATTTACATTTCAGAATGGTACTTAATTCTAGGCTTTATTAACATTTATTACTGGGTTACAACAATCCTTTCCAGCTGACTCACTTATTTCATATGGCAGAATTTACAAGGATGTATTCGACACTTGTCTATCCTTTGTTGATTGATTACCACTCATTTTCAGGCTGAAGCAGTTATCTGATATTACAATACAGGTGGAAACTCTATTTGAGACTTGTTTAATCTTTATTACTGGATTGCAATACACTCTTTTCAAGGCTGCATCACTTATCTAATCTTACAATACTAGCAGAATCTTTATTCTAGGCTTATTTCACCTTTATTACTGGGTTACAGCACTGAACTCTTTTACAATCTGTCTCACTTATATTCTATAACAATACCAGCTAAATAATTACTAACCTGCCTGGTGGCGCAACCTCAGCAGCCTATCAGAATAGGCTTGCCGATTCGCGGAAAGAACACCTGCAGCTGTAATATAAATGAAGAAATATTGGAGCATACCTCTCCATACTATAGGCTAGGATAGCATTTCTTACATACGTAATTACATGGATACTTACTCAGTAGTGGGGTATTGGGCATTTAGCGAGCCTCCTGGATCCAACGGTTCAGTTGGTCCTCCTTACATCGCTTCAGGTCCGCATGGTGGTGACGGACCTGTTCACCAGTCCTCGGAATGCCTGTGGCACTGGTGAGATCATGTGCCAACCGGTTCCATGCCTCTGCCTTATACGCTCCCCATTGAACCTAACCCTGCATGAGTTGTGCTTCATGATCATGGACTAGGAGCCAAACCATATATTTTGACTCCTCAACACCCCACCTTTGTGCTCTAAAGTGATTTCCCTCTCCTGCACCTGCCATCCTGACTGCAAATGGGTACCACAATCAGTTATGGTGTGTATTTCCACCTACGGGGCTTATATATGCTGGTTTTCCCACACTTATCTGTGATTGGCCATTTTGGATATTTATCAGCTTAAAGCAAACCTGCTTTGTCATGGCTCTATTTTCATTCATTTTTATATACATGCTAATACTGTAGCTTTCAGTACAACTGTCATGGCTTATTGGTTCAGTACTTTGACTATGGTGCACAGTATCCCGGGTTCGACCCTTGGCATTGCTTTTTTTATTTTACTACTGTCTAGACAGGCTAGGAGGTGTGTCTGTGTAAAGGAGGCTTTGATACAGCTTGCCCAATGTTGCCCGCTGGTAAGCTGGTTGGCATGCTGTGCAGCTCCTCGCAAATGGCTTATGCTGGGTAACGCGTTATTTAGCTATGAGCACTCATATTACGCTGGGTGCAGTGCTGCTGAGCTACGGGCACTCATATTAAGCTTGTTAAAGCACTGCTCACCTCTGGGCAGTCATATTACACTTGTTAAAGTGCTGATCACCTACGGGCACTCATATGCTGCTTGTTAAAGTGCTGCTCACCTACGGGCACTCATATTCAGCTTGCTAAAGTGTTGCTCAGCTATGGGCAATTATAATCCTTTTTTATAAATTATTCTGTCGGATTTCTTCACAAATACATGGCCCATTTCATTACATTTTACTTAAATTATAGTTTTATATATATATATATATATATATATATATATATATATATATATATATATATATATATGCCAGGGGATTGTTTCATACTTATTTAAATAAAAATGGTGAATGATGTTGTGGGGGCTCAAACCGTGACTACCTCCTCTTTGGCCAACGTCTCTACTGCTACGCTATTGCTACTTGGCTTAATTTGCATATGTAGATCTTATATGCATTTCAATGTCTGCTAACTGTGGCTGAGCGAAAGGCATACCCGCACAAATGAGCACAAATGTGGGCAAACATTTTTGAAATTATAAAAAAAAATGAAACTGCTATTTTTACGTTTTACACATTTTCAGTAGGGTTTAGTCTGTGGGGATGTGTGGTGTTGTGTTCCATGACATTTCTAAGGACTCGCTCGTGGGTGTTTACTTTCAGGTCTCTGACTCTTCTGGGGGCATGTCCCTTTGCAGTACTCGGCATTCGGACACGCCCCCTACTTTCCTACACGGACCGTGTTAGCCTAGGGTATGATTCAGCATGCCCTCATGAATATGCATGGCATGCTGACGTCATACCGTTCAACTGCAGCCTCCGAGTAAGACATATTAAGTCTTACACAGAGGTTTTGTGAATCCGGCCCATTGTCTTTAATGTTTTAACTATAAAATGGTCTAGATGTGTAGTATATATTGTAACATCTTGTAACATAGTTTATGTTCTTTCAACTTATTTTTTATACTAGTTCTAATGCTGTTTCTATTGTATTGGATTTTACTGTATTTGTATTGTACTGTATGTGGCGCTTTTCTCCCTGGGCTTCTGCTGAAAACAGGTTCTGTAGACCCAGTCAGACCACCCTGGTAAACAAATGTCAAATAAAATAAAAGAAAATCTATACAGTGTACCATTTTCTGAGCCAAAATATCACAGAAACTTAGCTGCCCTTCAGGGATTTTTTTATGTATATACTGTTTCCCACCCATTGGTGTTCAGTAGGCCCTTTTCTGGGTTAAAATATCACTGACTCTTAACTCCCTTTCAGAGATTTTTTTTTTCTTTTCTATATACTGTTTCCCACCTTGCTTACTAACCACTGATTCTCCTAGCTATGAGCCAGGAGCGGCCTTAGGTCAACTGGTGCCCTAGGCAAAAGGGTTCCATGGCGCCCCCACCACACCATCTGGTGCCCCCATCCTAGTCTACCTACACCAAAAAAATACTGGAAAAGTGCCCCTACTAGATCGGCGCCCTAGGCGGCCGCCTAGTTGGCCTATGCCTATGGCCGGCCATGCTATGAGCCTATCCCATTCATTGTTTCATCATGAGTATTACCCATAAGGATGCATGTAGGCTGAGGAAGGCATCAGACAGGCTACATACAAAATGCCCTTGCAGGCATCCCAGCAATGAGGGTGTTTTGTATATGGCCCAAATCTCACTCTCAGTGGATGGCATCCCTTTAAAGATTTCGCTAGTTCACTGGCTCCTATCCTTCTCATCTTCCAGCTCATATGCCATCCTTTCTGCACAATGAATTATTTTCCATGCTCCTCAATTTAGAGTGTACCACTTCTCTAACAGTCGGGTCATTAATCTCCTGCTGATGAGTACGAGTCAGTATCATTTAGTAAAACTCATTTCATCAAACTACACCCATATGTGCATGATTTCTGAAAAAGCATGTTTTACTAAATGGAGCACTGCCTAGGGAGCTAAAATCTGTATGATACTTCTCTGCCAGTAACTCAACCCCCACCAAAAAAAATACATATTTCCTTCCTCGTTGAGAGCTGTACAGTGGTCAACTGTTACCATCTACTTTAAAGCAGACTTGAAGCCTAAATATCAAAGCACTCAATACAGTCAATTTACTTCTTCCTAGAAACAAGATTCTGTTAGCTTCTTATCTGTGAGTAGTTTTGTTGTACCACATGACCCACACATAAAAGTCGTATATCAACCGCCATTTTACAGGCCTAACTTGGTTCCAGAACACAGGGTGTAATTATAAAATTGTTCAGGCCTTTCAATCACTGCAAGTTTTGCCTTGTACCTATGCACTGTTCTCTGCAGTCTCCTCCCCCACTGCTATTAAGATCATATACATTTTATCAACTACAGAGAAAAAGTAGCAGGAGTAGAAATGATACACAGCATGCCCTGGACAAGTAAAAAAGTTGGAATGAAGTCATTATTTGGAATTTGGTATGACAGTCTCTCATGTGTCCATAAACAAAGACAAGATGTATTCTAAAGGAAAGAAGAAATTATTACTTACTAGAGAATCCTAAATTATTTGCTTGCTTGTTTGTTTGTTTAGTTGTGCATTTGTTTGTTTGCTTGTTTGTTTGTTTAGTTGTGCATTTGTTTGTTTGCTTGTTTGTTTGTTTAGTTGTGCATTTGTTTGTTTGCTTGTTTGTTTGTTTAGTTGTGCATTTGTTTGTTTGCTTGTTTATTTGTTTATGGGAGTACACCATTGATTCCACTCAACAATTTTCAAGCTCAGCCTGGGTTTTACAATGAGGGAAATATGGCAGCCTGCCAACACTGAAAAATATAGGTTTTCATGTTTGTTTTTGACTGCACTCAGCAGGTGACTCCAGAAAAATCCAGTTAGTCTATCAGAACCATGCTCAGAGTTCAAGCCATGACTCTTAACGATCAACAAAATTTCATCTGTTCTGTAATGACAACTGTGGTGGCACTTTTCAAAGAAAAAAATATATATGCTTCACATTTTTTCTTTAGGTTTCTGTCCGCAGAGTTGCTTTTGCAGTAAGAATTCAATTCCTGAAAGCATATATATTATCGAACATCTCCTGTTCCTTATGTAAGAATTCCTGTAATATTGCCAAGCCTAAAAATAGTATTAAAATCTGAAAAGAATACAAGATGAAAGAACAAGGCAGTCTGAAGAATACAAGAAAATGAACCTTATTATATATTGTATTTCCCCTGCATTAGAAATAATCCTGACATAACAAAAATTTGACAGTGCCCATTATAATGAAAACAGCATTCTGATTCTTTCTTTTCTGTACTCATTTACAGATACCCCATGGGAATGCTGTAATTATTTTTATAATAATCATGAAGTAATAAAGTAGTTATTTTCTGTGTAATTGCATTTAACTGCTTTAAATAAAACTTTACAATTAATTTTAGTTATTTTAATTTTTTCTCCAAGTTGTGCCATCTGGCACTGGATTAATGAGTATGCATGCGTGTATGTTTTATTGCTCAACTCTTTCAATAAGTGTCCTCTTTGCATAAACATAAGTTTTCACTCTGGGCACCCCGGGGTGGTCAGTTTTCAGGATAAAAATCATACATTGTTTTGACCGCATTCACAGAAAAGGCCCAGAAAACATGGGTCATGACTTATGCCTCAAATAAAAAGCAAAAATTTTAGCTTGTGAAAAGAACTAAAAAGGTCAGTATTTATTCACAGAATGAAAAAGGGCCCAGTTCTTTTCATCTATGAAGTCTGAGAAGTTTTCAATACATCGTCTGTGAGGTTTCAGGGTTTATTGTTTCCACTGAAAGAAACTTTTTTTCATTGTGTGCTGATTAGTTATATTAAACTGGTATACTTAGAATATTTTAAGTGACATTGTCTCCTGGTTTTGTAAAAGATAATATTTTTGCATTATGTTCCCATCATGCAGTTCTAATGACCACATGCATTTCCCATTACTATAGTTTGGAAAAGGAGATGGAGTACTGTTACAATGTGAAGTTCCTGAAGAAATGGCAGTTTATAGACATATTGTGGTGCTATGAAAACATCTGGAAATAGAGATATTTGGAATGTACTTATCAAACATTAAGCTATAAAATTATTTTTTTTTTCAAAACTGTATAAATAAAGCATTTCTGGGTAGTTAAAGAACTGAACAAATGAAATGTATTGGATCTCTGAGCCTGCAGTCATACAGGGGCGTAACATAAATCCTTACCTTTTTTAGAATAACATTTCCTTTAGTATAACATAAGCACTGCTACTCAAGAAAGTGTCTTCATTTAAAGGCGTAGTTTCTGAAAAAAAGCATGATTACTACAAGAATGAAATGCACAGACAATACTGCAAAGCAATAGTTGGAAAAAGTGTGACATTATATACGGCTTTCACACTGCTGTCAAAATACAGTTTGTAACAGGTAGAAAAACTAAAAACAAATATAAAACTCTCAACCAGTCTTATTCTGTCTGCATCTGTAAAAAATAAAACAGTTGTGAATGGTATCCATTAACAAGAAATTAGACATAGCAACACTTTGAGATTCTTTTTGAAGTCACTTAATTTCTAGTTTGAAAATCCCACGTCTACATCAAAGTGTAGCTTCTCACAACTTATTTATAATGTACATTTTTATGTAAATGGATACAAATTGAAATACAGTCTTTTGCAATAAGTCAATCAAATAATATACATCGTTCTGAAAAAAAAAAAATAAACATACCTATTGAGTTGTTGGTTGAAAACAATTTAATTCTCTCTTCCAGTGTTTCTGCGTGAAGCCTTCTAGGAGAATGAAAAGTCAACATTCAAAGCATCAGTATTTTTATGAGTAACACAGTTACCAGTACTTAATACTTTCATTAGCATCAAGAGGTACAAAAGACAATAAGTAACCTGGCTCAATCTTCTTACAAAATGCATTTGACCTTGAAAATCCTTACAGAATGAGGCTCATCAAGAGTTCACTTTATATCATTCTAATACTGTAACACTACAGGTGTTTTTAATATTTCCACTAAATAAGGGGAAGTTTTGAATTCACAGATTCTACATAGCAGGAGAAATTACTTTATATGACCCTTCTGTCTAAATTTATTTATTTAACATTTGTTTACCGGTAAAGTCTGATTGGAACAGAGCCCATTTTCAGCAGAGGCCTGGGGAGAAACACTCCAGACACAAATATTTGGAATGTGGGAGGAAACGCATGTGAACACAGGGAGGACGTGCAGTCTCCACACAGAAGGCATCACAGCTGAAAAACAAACCTAAGAACCTTTTGCTGGGAGGTGACAACGCTAACTGCTGGACCACTGTGCACCCATAAATAATTACTTCCTGGCTAATATTCAACATCCATACATACATTGCATTACTAAATGCCAGATTAGCCTATTTAATTTAAAAACTGACACTGTTACTTCCTCTAGAAAGTTAAAGTTAGCTGAAAACAAGACATTTAAAATCAAACATCCTCCCATTATAATGCCAATAAGCACATGATGCTATTGGGCTAACAGGATTCCTTTTCTCTATATACTTACATATTCCTGAATATGGTATTTTGTCTTGCATCTAATAATACCTATCTGTTACCCACTGGACATACAGTCCAATTTCAGGGATGACGTGGGAACAATGTCGGGTCAAGTGACTTGTTCACACCACAGACAAAACAGCTTATAACCTTAACCACTGTACAAGCTGCTAGCATCTGGTCTGCCCAGTATACCATTTAGGGTTCAAGCAACTGCAAAAAAAGTTCATAATCATGTCTGATGTATTAAAAGGGATAATTGCAGTATATTTACTCTTGCCCTTGTATGGGTCATGGTTGAATAGAATCCAAGGACCTCCCCACTTGCCAGTTAACAAATATGAATAAAACAGTGCTGAACTTTCAAAAGATGGTGTCGTGTGATGAACAGCAAATACTCAGAAGCATCAGTTTAAGCCAACAAGCTGAAACTGTTGTATTGCGCAGATAAGTTTGTGTGCCATTCCCCTCAATGTCTGCATTCATGTGTTGGCAAAGATTAGCATTACCAGAGCTTCAACTGCTCCATTTTCCACACCACACAGCTCTTTGCTGCCATGTTGCAGCAGTCTTTTTGTAGGCCTAAGTTTTTGTGCTCCACTTGATTTGTGTCCTGCTGCAAAATCTTTGCTCACACTTATTATCACTGTTTTGATGTCACAAATTCTTGTTCATCCATAACTTTATTAAACTCTCAAGAAAAATCATCATAAATATATACATATGCATCAACATTATCGACACTATATCATCAAATCAAATCCTCCCAACACTGTAAAAAATACACCATCATTTCCCCAAATTGTCCAAATATCTAACATATCTCAATGCCTCTGGCTGATTGTGTGCATAACAAATATCTTTTGATTCAGTTTTAGGAATTCATTAAGAGAATCTAAATATTAAAGGTGTGACTGCCACAGAAACTTGCATATATCAGTGATACGATCTGTACTCATATTTATTTCTGAACCTAACAACACTAATATCCAAAATTTGACAACTAAAAGTGTGAGGATAAAAACTCATAATGTAAAATGTGCCTAATCTTGAGCCTTTATTCATAAGACCAAACTGCTGGGCTACTTCCAAATCATATGGAAATAATAGTTGCACAATGAAGGCATGAAACTTATATGATCGAATCACATTTCAATGAAAGCCATAACATCCACCCCACCCCCCACCCCCCATTGCTTTATCTTAATGGAAAATCCTTACAATGGATGGTATGGGAATTCACAACTCTGCTTCATACAAACTCTGATGTTATATTACATTGAGTAAGGGAAGAAAACAAAGGAAGTTATAGGATTGTTTTTCACTAAAACATTATTTAAGCAAACATGTTTTGCAAAGATATAATGATGTGGGAAATAGCTTTTTTCACACCACAAATCCAGTAACTCCCTAAACCCAATCTTCTGTTGAAGTTTCACTAATGGAGCCCTGTCATAAATAAAGGCTTTTGCATTAAGATCTTAGCACTGGGGTGTGTCTCCAGTTTAACTAAGAATTTAACACCATTTCTAACTTCTGCTCTAAAATGGGGGCACTATAAAACTGCATCATTTCCCTTAAGGCAGCTAAATATCACCGTTTTTACTCCTTCTACTGTATTTCAAAGTTTAGAAAGCATCCTAAGGGGCAGCCCTGAAATGACATAGGCACATGCAAACTGCCTACCTCTGTGGTATCAGAGACAAGAATACCCAGAGACAGACTTCTTAAAAAAGCTCTAGAAGATACTGGCTGAACTCCTGGACATGTCCCTGCAAAAACCCAACATAACTTAATTCTCTTTTTTCTTCTCCTAGCTTAATTCTCATTGTTCTGTCTAACAACTACACTATACTACTCCACTGGCTTAAATCACTTCTCTTATTTCTACACCACTGACCTTGTTTTTGTCTATTCTTACATCTACTACATTTAAACTTCTTTCTGTGCCCTTTATACTTATCATCTTCTCGGACTGTCTACTCATCCTAAGTGTACAGATTTATAGAAGGATTGTACTGTTAGTCTGCATATGATACCTGCCTATGTTATTTAGATTAATGATTGTTTACAATGTTTGCATAGTCTCAATAACTATTATTATTTTTATTTTAATGTGTTCTGTATTGGAGCTTTTCACCCCAGGCCTCCTCTGAAAAAGGGCTCATGCTCAATCGGACATTCCCGGTCAACAAATGGCAAATAAATAAATACGTTTCAAATTTACCGAAAGGCTATAGGTAACTGGTAAAAATGAAGATAATCCACAAGGAATAAAATATCCAACATTTTATTTAGTGAGCGCTTTCACAATGTTCACCATTGCTTCATCAGACAGTTAGGAATAAATTAAACTTTAATTAAATACCCATTTCAAATTTCACTGAGGACCAATCAAATGCCTGAATTTTAAACAACCCTCCTACCCTAAACAAATTGATGTGTGATAATCCAAATTCTTAAAAGCACACTTATACTTCACAAATTATTATATATATCAACACATATTTTAAAACATATGTATTACATATCAACTTCAGTGTAGTAAAAAGTGCATGTGTAGTCCTAAAGAACACATATAAAATTCCAACAGCACAAAAACTAAGTTCTTGTTTTACTTTATTTTATGTTCATTTTATCTATATATTTATTTATTTAACTCTTCCAGACTTGAGCACCGGTTTAAGGGGAACTGAGTCATTAAGACCCAGACCCCTGTAGGCCCCCAACCTCCAGATTCACTGTAGTTCCACACACTCTGTCTGATTAACATGGTCCCCCAACCTACTAAATAAAACGTTGGACATTTTATTCCTTGTGGATTATTTTCATTTTTACCAGTTACCTTCAGCCTTTGGGTAAATTTGTTGCTTGAACTGTTGGAGCTTCACTTTTTGGTTTAATTGGGAAGATTTATAAATAAATAAAAATGTATTTATTTATTAATTTTAAATACAGCCGCCATCTCATCTTCTGTACAGCCATCTATACTTGGCAAACATTAACATGAAAAAAAAATGTTCTTAGCCACCAGTCATCACTGCAGAGGTTTGACTGCTATAAGAAAAGCACAGTTGTGTAAAATCTTACCATAATGGTAAATGTCCTACAGTCTGTCGCTGCAGTATTCATAACTTATGAGATTCCCTGCCATGGAAGCCCATCATCTGGCCAGTCTACCATTGCTTTAAGGTATGCTGAATGTCACCTAAACTGTCATGCGTACAGCATAAAGTCGACATTCAGGTGTACCATCCTCAGAACCGATTGCCCCAGTAGGAACAGCAGTCCAAGGAAAACTAACGAGAACTTGCACTTCCAGGAAGGAAAAAAGACTAGGGGGACGGAGGGAGGGAGTGAATACTTCAGCGGTGTAGGCAAGGACATCTACCATTATGGTAATATTTTACACAACTGCACTATGTCCTTACATTCACTGCTACAGTATTCATTCAAATGGGAGAGTGCAAAGGTCAAGAAGGAACCTGGAAGGAGTAAGCAGCAGTAGACCCTCTAAGAAGCCATGAAGAATGGCAGCATCAAAACCAGCTCTAGCTCTGGAGATACCATCCATCTTGTAGTGTTTGGCAAAAGGATGCACGGAAGTCCATGCAGCTGCTTCAAGAATAGAATTAGCATCTAAGCCCTTGGAAAAAGCACAAGAAGAAGTGACAGCTCTAGTAGAATGAGCCTTTAAAGAAGAAGGAAGGCTCTCGCCATGAAAAGTGTAAGAAAAAGAAATAGCCTTTGAAATCCAAGTAGGAATAGTTTGCTTGGAAACAACCAATCCTAAAGACCCAGGACGAAAGGAAACAAACAACTGATCATATTTTCTGATAATGTTAGTCTTATCCAAATAAAATCTGAGCTGTCTATGCATGTCTAAGGCATGTAGCACCCTCTCACTGTCAGATTGAAGAGAGGGGAAAAAAGTAGGCAAATTAATAGACTGATTAAGTGACAACTCATTAACCACCTTGGGCATAAAAGGATTAGAACGCAAGGACACCCTGTCCTCATGGAATACCAAAAAAGACAAACAATCCATAAGGGCTTGCAACTCAGACACCCATCTAGCAGAAGTAAGAGCTAACAAAAATACTGTCTTCTAAGAATAATGTTGCAAGGAAGTTGAAACAGTAGTCTTAAATGGAGCCTGAGTCAGTTTCTCCAGAACAAAATTAAAATCCCAGGAAGGAGGAACAGGTTTCCTGGCAGGTCTAATATTAAGGACTCCTTTAAGAAATTGCTTAGCCTCAAATCTAGAAGCTAAAGGAGGACAAGCAGAAAGGGTTGATATGATAAGTGGGCCTTAATAGATGAATAGGCCAAACCAGCATTGAGCAACTCATACAAATAACAGAGAACCAAAGAAACATCCACAGTAAGTGGGACCAGGTTATGAGAGAGAGAGAGACACCAAATAGATAACCTCTTCCATTTAGAAAAGTAGGATTTCCTAGTAGTAGGTTTCTTGGCCTCCTGCAAGACCTGCAGCATGTCCTCAGAAAAAAAAAGTGTCTATGAGGAATCAAAACCCTATCACCCACAGTGTCAGTTGAAGCGTGGATAGGTGGGAATGGTTGAGAGACCCCTTATTTTGTGTGAAGCGATCCATCCTGTGAGTTAATGAACCAGTGCTGGCATGGCCAAAAGAGAGTCGCCAACAAGATTTTGGGAGCATCCTGTTGAATCTTGAACAGGACTCACGGAATGAGAGGAAGGGGAGGGAATGCATAAAGAAACCTCCCCTTCCAATAAAATGAGAGGGCATCCACCTTCCACACCAGAAGAACTGGGACTCTGGCACAAAACAGAGGAAGTTGACTGTTCAAATGGGAGGCAAGGAGATCTACTTGAGGAATACCCCACTGGTGAACAATGTCCAGAAACACATCCCTGTGAAGCATCCATTCATGGGACTGAGTGAAAGACCTGCTGAGACTGTCACAAAGTTCTGATCTGAAAGAATATAAACTGTCTGAAGAATCACTTGATACTTGACAGCCAGATCCCATACCAGATAAGTGCCAGCCGACAAAAGGTAAGATCTCACCCCCCCCCCCCGTTTGTTGATATACCACATAACTGTGGTATTGTCTGTGAATATCTTGAGAGGCATCAGAGAGAAAAGAGGATGAAAAGCCTGAAGAGCCAGCAGAAGAGTTCTCATCTCTTTGAGGCTGATGTGCTCCTTCTGCTGACAAGGCAACCACACTTTCTGTATCTTCAAGGAGCCAAAAGTTGCTCCCCACCCCACATCTGAAGCATTTGCGAACAGATCCTGAGAGGAAAGAGGAGGATAAAAATGGAGCCCTGGATTCAGAGTCAACTGCTGAATCTACCATAGAAGTTGCTTCTTGAGACAAGGGAGAAGAGGAACTGTAAAGTCTAGAGGGTGCACATGTTGAAGCCACATTGACTTCGGAAACCACTGGAACTTCCTCATGTGGAGTTTGGCCAGAGGGTGCATCAGAATGGTAGAAGCCATGAAACCTAGAGCTCTCAGAAACTCCCTG
Organism: Protopterus annectens; assembly: GCF_019279795.1. NCBI lineage: Eukaryota > Metazoa > Chordata > Ceratodontiformes > Protopteridae > Protopterus > Protopterus annectens. The sequence continues at coordinate 1,661,728,890 of NC_056729.1, forward strand.
GCTATAATGGAGGCCAGGGGAAGAAGAGTTTGAAAGTAATAAATGAGACTTAAGGCCTTTGGAGGAGGCATGCATGCTAGTATTGGCACTGTCTGAATCCTACAACCCAGATAGACATGATCATGAGAAGGGGTCAGGGAAGACTTTTTGAAGTTTATTATGAACCCCAGGCTAAGAAGAAGAGAAATGGAAAAATGAAAATTTTGCAAAAGGACCTTTGGAGAGGATGCCTGAATCAGCAGGTCATCCAAGAAAAGAATTATTTGGATCCTTTGAAGTCTGCAAAAAGCAATCACAGGAGTGAGGCATTTGGTAAACACCTTTGGGCAGTAGAAAAGCAAAGCACAGAACTGAAAATGCCAGGAAGGAACAGAGAAATGCAAAAACTTCCTGAAAAGAAGATGGATTAGAATATGAAGATAAGCATCCTTGAGATCCAGAGACACCAGAAAGGCTTGAGGGAGCAAGACAGGAAACAGGGTCTGAAGGGACAACATCCAAAAGGAAGGCATATTCAGAAAAGTGTTTAGATGACAGAATTGGTCTCCTAGTACTCTCTTTTCTGGGCACTAGAATTTTTTTTTAATAAAATCTCTTCCCCCTTTGGGACACAGACACCTCTTGAAATAGTATCCCGAAACAAGAGATCTCGAAGAACCTCTGGGAAAAAAGAAAGCTGTTCCTGAGGAGGCTGAGGAATGTCCATAAATGGAGGACTGGAAATCCACACCATGAAGTAACCCTGAAGAATGACTGACAGAACCCAAGAATCCTGAGTGATTCGAAGCCAAATAGGAAGAGAAAGAAAATGATGAATGAAGGAGGACTGTGGCTGGGAACAGGTGGCTAGTCGGACAGCACCTGGTTTGTCAGTAAAGGAAGGCTTTTGAATACCTGCAGTCTGAGCGGCCTTAGCAGGAGGAGCCCATTTACCACCCTTTTACCTTTAGCAGGAGGGCGAGATTTCCTATGAACAACGGCTGGCTTAGAAGGGTAGTTTCTCCAAAATTAAGGCACAGGAGAAACAAGCACATGTTTAAGTTCCTGTAAGGCCTTCCCTTGTTTTGAACAGACTTAAACAAATTAGCAGCCACTTCCCCAATTAAAGGTTTATTATCCATAGGAGAATCCATCAACTTAGCCTTAATATCATCAGGTACAATTTGAAGCCTAAGCCAAGAATATCTCCTCATTACTGAATCAAAACCAGCAGCCCTAGAAGAGGCATCTGCTGCATCATAACTACATTTAATAGAATGACAAACTACTTGAGAGGAAGCCCCAAGCAAGGAAAGAGCAGAAGACTTACTCTCAGAGTCTGGAAGATCAGAAAAAAGTTGGCAAGCCTGAGAAAGAAGAGACAAGACATACCTACCTAGACATATGGTCTGATAATTAATAACCTTAAATGCTAGAGTAACCTAAGTATAAACCTTCTCATGCAGCCTGTCCATGGTTCTGCTGTCCTTGTGAGAAGGCAGTAACATGGGTGAAGGAGTCAATTGAGATGGCTTATCAGAGGCTAAAGACACCACAGAGGGGTCAGCAGCAGGACATTTAAACAAAATGGAACAACCCTCAAGC